>NC_082712.1:90834817-91051389 GCF_030144855.1 Hypanus sabinus | reverse complement strand
CATCACACTCCCCCATTCTCTCTCTCTCTCGGTCACACTCCCCCATTCTCCCTCTCTCCGTCACACTCCCCCATTCTCCCTCTCCCTGTCACACTCCCCCATTCTCTCCCTCCGTCACACTCCCCCATTCTCTCTCTCTCTCGGTCACAATCCCCCATTCTCCCTCTCCCTGTCACACTCCCCCATTCTCTCCCTCCGTCACACTCCCCCATTCTCTCTCTCTCCCTGTCACACTCCCCCATTCTCTCTCTCTCCATCATCACTCCCCCATTCTCTCTCTCGGTCACACTCCCTCATTCTCTCCCTATGTCACACTCCCCCATTCCCTCTCTCCATCGTCACTCCCTCATTCTCTCTCTCTCCGTCACACTCCCCCATTCTCTCTCTCTCCGTCATACTCCCCCATTCTCTCACTCTCTATCCTCACACGCCCCCATTCTCTCTCTCTCCGTCACACTCCCCCATTCTCTCTCTCTGTCGTCACACACCCCCATTCTCTTTCTCCCGTCACACTCCCCCATTCTCTCTCCCTCTGTCGTCGCACACCCCCATTCTCTCTCTCCCGTCAAACTTCCCCGTTCTCTCTCTCTGTCGTCACACTCCCCCATTCTCTCTCTCTCTGTCACACTCCCCCATTCTCCCTCTCTCCATCACACTTTCCCATTCTCTCGCTGTCTCTGACAACCTCACCCATTCTCTCTCTCTCTCCGTCACACTCCCTCATTCTCTCTCTCTGTCATCACACTCCTCCATTCTCCTTCTCCGTCACACTCCCCCATTCTCTCTCTCTCCGTCGTCTCACTCCCCAATTCTCTCTCTCTTATTCGTCACTCCCCCATTCTCTCTCTCCTGTCACATTCCCCCTTTCTCTCTCTCTCCGAAACACTCCCCAATTCTCTCTCTCTGTCGTCACACACCCCAATTCTCTCTCTCCGTCACACTCCCCCATTCTCCCTCTCCCTGTCACACTCCCCCATTCTCTCTCTCTGTCACACTCCCCCATTCTCTCTCTCTCTGTCACACTTCCTCATTCTCCCCGATTCTCTCTCTCTCTATCCTCACACGCCCCCATTCTCTCTCTCTCCGTCACACTCCCTCATTCTCTCTCTCTGACGTCACACACCCCCATTCTCTTTCTCCCGTCACACTCCACCATTCTCTCTCTCTCTGTTGTCACACTCCCCCATTCTCTCTCTCTCTGACACACTCCCCCATTCTCCCTCTCTCCATCACACTTTCCCTTTCTCTCGCTGTATCTGACAACCTCCCCCATTCTCTCTCTCTCTCCGTCACACTACCCCATTCTCTCTCTCCATCGTCACACTCCCTCATTCTCCCTCTCTCTGTCACACTCCCCCATTCTCTCTCTCTGTCGTCACACTCCCCAATTCTCTCTCTCCGTTGTCACACTCACCCATTCTCTCTCTCTCCATTGTCACACTCCCCCATTCTCCCTCTCTCCGTCACACTCCCCCATTCTCTCTCTCTCCGTCGTCACACTCCCCCAATCTCTCTCTCTGTCGTCACTCCCAATTCTCTCTCTCTGTCGTCACTCCCCCACTCTCTCTCTCCGTCGTCTCACTCCCCCATTCTCTCTCTCCTGTCACGTTCCCCCATTCTCTCTCTCTGTCGTCAGTCCCCCACTCTCTCTCTCCGTCATCTCACTCCCCCATTCTCTCTCTCTCTGTCACACTCCCCCATTCTCTCTCTCTGTCGTCACACTCCCCCATTCTCTCCCTCTCCATCGTCACACACCCCAATTCTCTCTCTCCATCGTCACACTCCCTCATTCTATCTCTCTCCATCACACTCCCTCATTCTCTCTCTCTGTCTCAGTCACACTCCCCCATTCTCTGTCTATGTCGTCCCGCTCCCCCATTCTCTCTCTCTCCATCACACTCCCCCATTCTCCCTCTATCCGTAAGACTCCCCCATTCTTTCTCTCCATCATACTCCCCCAATCTCTGTCTCTCTGTCACACTCCCCCATTCTCTCTCTCTCCGTCACACTCCCCCGTTCTCTCTCTCTCCATCACACTCTCCCATTCTCTCTCTCTCTCTGTTGTCACGCTACCCCATACTGCCTCTCCCTGTCACACTCCCCCATTCTCTCTCTCCGTTGGTACAATCCCCCATTCTCTCTCTCTCCGTCGTCACTCCCCCATTCTCTCTCTCCGTTGTCACACTCCCCAATTTTCTCACTCTCTGTCTTCACACTCCCCCATTCTCTCTCTCCGTCACACCCTCATTCTCCCTCTCCCTGTCACACTCCCCCATTCTCTCTCTCTGTCGTCACACTCCCCCATTCTCTCTCTCTCGGTCACACACCCCCATTCTCTCTCTCCATCATACTCCCCCATTCTCTTTCTCTCTGTCACACTCCCCCATTCTCTCTCTCTCGGTCACACTCCCCCGTTCTCTCTCTCTCCATTACACTCGCCCATTCTCTCTCTCTCTGTTGTCACACTCCCCCATACTCTCTCTCTCTGTCACACTTCCCCATTCTCTCACTCTCCATTGTCACACACCCCAATTCTCTCTCTCTCCATCACACTCCCCCATTCTCCCTCTCCCTGTCACACTCCCCCATTCTCTCTCTCCATCACACTCCCCCATTCTCTCTCTCTCTCGGTCACACTCCCCCATTCTCCCTCTCCCTGTCACACTCCCCCATTCTCTCTCTCTCCATCATCACTCCCCCATTCTCTCTCTCGGTCACACTCCCTCATTCTCTCCCTATGTCACACTCCCCCATTCCATCTCTCCATCGTCACTCCCTCATTCTCTCTCTCTCCGTCACACTCCCCCATTCTCTCTCTCTCCGTCATACTCCCCCATTCTCTCTCTCTCTATCCTCACACGCCCCCATTCTCTCTCTCTCCGTCACACTCCCCCATTCTCTCTCTCTGTCGTCACACACCCCCATTCTCTTTCTCCCGTCACACTCCCCCATTCTCTCACTCTCTGTCACACTCCCCCATTCTCTCTCTCTGTCGTCGCACACCCCCATTCTCTCTCTCCCGTCAAATTTCCCCGTTCTCTCTCTCTGTCGTCACACTCCCCCATTCTCTCTCTCTCTGTCACACTCCCCCATTCTCCCTCTCTCCATCACACTTTCCCATTCTCTCACTGTCTCTGACAACCTCACCCATTCTCTCTCTCTCTCCGTCACACTCCCTCATTCTCTCTCTCTGTCATCACACTCCTCCATTCTCCTTCTCCGTCACACTCCCCCATTCTCTCTCTCCCTGTTGTCACACTCCCCTATTCTCCCTCTCTCCGTCATCACACTTCCCCATTCTGTCTCTCTCTGTCACACTTCCCCATTCTCTCTCTGTCACACTTTCCCATTCTCTCTCTCTCCGTCGTCTCACTCCCCAATTCTCTCTCTCTCTTATTCGTCACTCCCCCATTCTCTCTCTCCTGTCACATTCCCCCTTTCTCTCTCTCTCCGAAACACTCCCCAATTCTCTCTCTCTGTCGTCACACACCCCAATTCTCTCTCTCCGTCACACTCCCCCATTCTCCCTCTCCCTGTCACACTCCCCCATTCTCTCTCTCTGTCACACTCCCCCATTCTCTCTCTCTCTGTCACACTTCCTCATTCTCTCTCTCTCGGTCATTCTCCCCGATTCTCTCTCTCTCTATCCTCACACTCCCCCATTCTCCCTCTCTCCATCACACTTTCCCATTCTCTCACTGTCTCTGACAACCTCACCCATTCTCTCTCTCTCTCCGTCACACTCCCTCATTCTCTCTCTCTGTCATCACACTCCTCCATTCTCCTTCTCCGTCACACTCCCCCATTCTCTCTCTCCCTGTTGTCACACTCCCCTATTCTCCCTCTCTCCGTCATCACACTTCCCCATTCTGTCTCTCTCTGTCACACTTCCCCATTCTCTCTCTGTCACACTTTCCCATTCTCTCTCTCTCCGTCGTCTCACTCCCCAATTCTCTCTCTCTCTTATTCGTCACTCCCCCATTCTCTCTCTCCTGTCACATTCCCCCTTTCTCTCTCTCTCCGAAACACTCCCCAATTCTCTCTCTCTGTCGTCACACACCCCAATTCTCTCTCTCCGTCACACTCCCCCATTCTCCCTCTCCCTGTCACACTCCCCCATTCTCTCTCTCTGTCACACTCCCCCATTCTCTCTCTCTCTGTCACACTTCCTCATTCTCTCTCTCTCGGTCATTCTCCCCGATTCTCTCTCTCTCTATCCTCACACGCCCCCATTCTCTCTCTCTCCGTCACACTCCCCCATTCTCTCTCTCTGACGTCACACACCCCCATTCTCTTTCTCCCGTCACACTCCACCATTCTCTCTCTCTCTGTCGTCACACTTCCTCATTCTCTCTCTCTCGGTCATTCTCCCCGATTCTCTCTCTCTCTATCCTCACACGCCCCCATTCTCTCTCTCTCCGTCACACTCCCCAATTCTCTCTCTCTGTCGTCACACACCCCAATTCTCTCTCTCCGTCACACTCCCCCATTCTCCCTCTCTCCATCACACTTTCCCTTTCTCTCGCTGTATCTGACAACCTCCCCATTCTCTCTCTCTCTCTCCGTCACACTACCCCATTCTCTCTCTCTCCGTCATACGCCCCCATTCTCTCTCTCCATCGTCACACTCCCTCATTCTCCCTCTCTCTGTCACACTCCCCCATTCTCTCACTCTCTGTCACACTCCCCCATTCTCTCTCTCTGTCGTCGCACACACCCATTCTCTCTCTCCCGTCAAATTTCCCCGTTCTCTCTCTCTGTCGTCACACTCCCCCATTCTCTCTCTCTCTGTCACACTCCCCCATTCTCCCTCTCTCCATCACACTTTCCCATTCTCTCACTGTCTCTGACAACCTCACCCATTCTCTCTCTCTCTCCGTCACACTCCCTCATTCTCTCTCTCTGTCATCACACTCCTCCATTCTCCTTCTCCGTCACACTCCCCCATTCTCTCTCTCCCTGTTGTCACACTCCCCTATTCTCCCTCTCTCCGTCATCACACTTCCCCATTCTGTCTCTCTCTGTCACACTTCCCCATTCTCTCTCTGTCACACTTTCCCATTCTCTCTCTCTCCGTCGTCTCACTCCCCAATTCTCTCTCTCTCTTATTCGTCACTCCCCCATTCTCTCTCTCCTGTCACATTCCCCCTTTCTCTCTCTCTCCGAAACACTCCCCAATTCTCTCTCTCTGTCGTCACACACCCCAATTCTCTCTCTCCGTCACACTCCCCCATTCTCCCTCTCCCTGTCACACTCCCCCATTCTCTCTCTCTGTCACACTCCCCCATTCTCTCTCTCTCTGTCACACTTCCTCATTCTCTCTCTCTCGGTCATTCTCCCCGATTCTCTCTCTCTCTATCCTCACACGCCCCCATTCTCTCTCTCTCCGTCACACTCCCCCATTCTCTCTCTCTGACGTCACACACCCCCATTCTCTTTCTCCCGTCACACTCCACCATTCTCTCTCTCTCTGTCGTCACACTTCCTCATTCTCTCTCTCTCGGTCATTCTCCCCGATTCTCTCTCTCTCTATCCTCACACGCCCCCATTCTCTCTCTCTCCGTCACACTCCCCAATTCTCTCTCTCTGTCGTCACACACCCCAATTCTCTCTCTCCGTCACACTCCCCCATTCTCCCTCTCTCCATCACACTTTCCCTTTCTCTCGCTGTATCTGACAACCTCCCCATTCTCTCTCTCTCTCTCCGTCACACTACCCCATTCTCTCTCTCTCCGTCATACGCCCCCATTCTCTCTCTCCATCGTCACACTCCCTCATTCTCCCTCTCTCTGTCACACTCCCCCACTCTCTCTCTCTGTCACACTCCCCCATTCTCTCTCTCTCCGTCGTCACACTCCCCCAATCTCTCTCTCTGTCGTCACTCCCAATTCTCTCTCTCTGTTGTCACTCCCCCAGTCTCTCTCTCCATCACACTCCCTCATTCTCTCTCTCTGTCTCAGTCACACTCCCCCATTCTCTGTCTATGTCGTCACGCTCCCCCATTCTCTCTCTCTCCATCACACTCCCCCATTCTCCCTCTATCCGTAACACTCCCCCATTCTTTCTCTCCATCATACTCCCCCAATCTCTGTCTCTCTGTCACACTCCCCCATTCTCTCTCTCTCCGTCACACTCCCCCGTTCTCTCTCTCTCCATCACACTCGCCCATTCTCTCTCTCTCTGTTGTCACGCTACCCCATACTGCCTCTCCCTGTCACACTTCCCCATTCTCTCTCTCACCATCACACTCCCCCATTCTCACTCTCTCCGTCGTCACTCCCCCATTCTCTCTCTCTGTTGTCACACTCCCCCATTTTCTCACTCTCTGTCTTCACACCCCCCCATTCTCTCTCTCCGTCACACCCTCATTCTCCCTCTCCCTGTCACACTCCCCCATTCTCTCTCTCTGTCGTCACACTCCCCCATTCTCTCTCTCTCGGTCACACACCCCCATTCTCTCTCTCTCGGTCACACTCCCCCGTTCTCTCTCTCTCCATTACACTCGCCCATTCTCTCTCTCTCTGTTGTCACACTCCCCCATTCTCTCTCTCCATCATCACTCCCCCATTCTCTCTCTCGGTCACACTCCCTCATTCTCTCCCTATGTCACACTCCCCCACTCTCTCTCTGTGTCACACTCGCCCAGTCTCTCTCTCTGTTGTCACACTCCCCTATACTCCCTCTCCCTGTCACACTCCCCCATTCTCCCTCTTCCTGTCACACTTCCCCATTCTCTCTCTCTCCGTCACACTCCCCCATTCTCACTCTCTCCGTCGTCACTCCCCCATTCTCTCTCTCTGTTGTCACACTCCCCCATTTTCTCACTCTCTGTCTTCACACCCCCCCATTCTCTCTCTCCGTCACACTCCCCCATTCTCTCTCTCTCTCGGTCACACTCCCCCGTTCTCTCTCTCTCCATTACACTCGCCCATTCTCTCTCTCTCTGTTGTCACACTCCCCCATACTCTCTCTCTCTCTGACACACTTCCCCATTCTCTCACTCTCCATTGTCACACACCCCAATTCTCTCTCTCTCCGTCACACTCCCCCATTCTCCCTCTCCCTGTCACACTCCCCCATTCTCTCCCTCCGTCACACTCCCCCATTCTCTCTCTCTCTCCGTCACACTCCCCCATTCTCCCTCTCCCTGTCACACTCCCCCATTCTCTCTCTCTGTCACACTCCCCCATTCTCTCTCTCTCTCGGTCACACTCCCCCATTCTCCCTCTCCCTGTCACACTCCCCCATTCTCTCTCTCTCCATCATCACTCCCCCATTCTCTCTCTCGGTCACACTCCCTCATTCTCTCCCTATGTCACACTCCCCCATTCCATCTCTCCATCGTCACTCCCTCATTCTCTCTCTCTCCGTCACACTCCCCCATTCTCTCTCTCTCCGTCATACTCCCCCATTCTCTCTCTCTCTATCCTCACACGCCCCCATTCTCTCTCTCTCCGTCACACTCCCCCATTCTCTCTCTCTGTCGTCACACACCCCCATTCTCTTTCTCCCGTCACACTCCCCCATTCTCTCACTCTCTGTCACACTCCCCCATTCTCTCTCTCTGTCGTCGCACACCCCCATTCTCTCTCTCCCGTCAAATTTCCCCGTTCTCTCTCTCTGTCGTCACACTCCCCCATTCTCTCTCTCTCTGTCACACTCCCCCATTCTCCCTCTCTCCATCACACTTTCCCATTCTCTCACTGTCTCTGACAACCTCACCCATTCTCTCTCTCTCTCCGTCACACTCCCTCATTCTCTCTCTCTGTCATCACACTCCTCCATTCTCCTTCTCCATCACACTCCCCCATTCTCTCTCTCCCTGTTGTCACACTCCCCTATTCTCCCTCTCTCCGTCATCACACTTCCCCATTCTGTCTCTCTCTGTCACACTTCCCCATTCTCTCTCTGTCACACTTTCCCATTCTCTCTCTCTCCGTCGTCTCACTCCCCAATTCTCTCTCTCTCTTATTCGTCACTCCCCCATTCTCTCTCTCCTGTCACATTCCCCCTTTCTCTCTCTCTCCGAAACACTCCCCAATTCTCTCTCTCTGTCGTCACACACCCCAATTCTCTCTCTCCGTCACACTCCCCCATTCTCCCTCTCCCTGTCACACTCCCCCATTCTCTCTCTCTGTCACACTCCCCCATTCTCTCTCTCTCTGTCACACTTCCTCATTCTCTCTCTCTCGGTCATTCTCCCCGATTCTCTCTCTCTCTATCCTCACACTCCCCCATTCTCCCTCTCTCCATCACACTTTCCCATTCTCTCACTGTCTCTGACAACCTCACCCATTCTCTCTCTCTCTCCGTCACACTCCCTCATTCTCTCTCTCTGTCATCACACTCCTCCATTCTCCTTCTCCGTCACACTCCCCCATTCTCTCTCTCCCTGTTGTCACACTCCCCTATTCTCCCTCTCTCCGTCATCACACTTCCCCATTCTGTCTCTCTCTGTCACACTTCCCCATTCTCTCTCTGTCACACTTTCCCATTCTCTCTCTCTCCGTCGTCTCACTCCCCAATTCTCTCTCTCTCTTATTCGTCACTCCCCCATTCTCTCTCTCCTGTCACATTCCCCCTTTCTCTCTCTCTCCGAAACACTCCCCAATTCTCTCTCTCTGTCGTCACACACCCCAATTCTCTCTCTCCGTCACACTCCCCCATTCTCCCTCTCCCTGTCACACTCCCCCATTCTCTCTCTCTGTCACACTCCCCCATTCTCTCTCTCTCTGTCACACTTCCTCATTCTCTCTCTCTCGGTCATTCTCCCCGATTCTCTCTCTCTCTATCCTCACACGCCCCCATTCTCTCTCTCTCCGTCACACTCCCCCATTCTCTCTCTCTGACGTCACACACCCCCATTCTCTTTCTCCCGTCACACTCCACCATTCTCTCTCTCTCTGTCGTCACACTTCCTCATTCTCTCTCTCTCGGTCATTCTCCCCGATTCTCTCTCTCTCTATCCTCACACGCCCCCATTCTCTCTCTCTCCGTCACACTCCCCAATTCTCTCTCTCTGTCGTCACACACCCCAATTCTCTCTCTCCGTCACACTCCCCCATTCTCCCTCTCTCCATCACACTTTCCCTTTCTCTCGCTGTATCTGACAACCTCCCCATTCTCTCTCTCTCTCTCCGTCACACTACCCCATTCTCTCTCTCTCCGTCATACGCCCCCATTCTCTCTCTCCATCGTCACACTCCCTCATTCTCCCTCTCTCTGTCACACTCCCCCATTCTCTCACTCTCTGTCACACTCCCCCATTCTCTCTCTCTATCGTCGCACACCCCCATTCTCTCTCTCCCGTCAAATTTCCCCATTCTCTCTCTCTGTCGTCACACTCCCCCATTCTCTCTCTCTCTGTCACACTCCCCCATTCTCCCTCTCTCCATCACACTTTCCCATTCTCTCACTGTCTCTGACAACCTCACCCATTCTCTCTCTCTCTCCGTCACACTCCCTCATTCTCTCTCTCTGTCATCACACTCCTCCATTCTCCTTCTCCGTCACACTCCCCCATTCTCTCTCTCCCTGTTGTCACACTCCCCTATTCTCCCTCTCTCCGTCATCACACTTCCCCATTCTGTCTCTCTCTGTCACACTTCCCCATTCTCTCTCTGTCACACTTTCCCATTCTCTCTCTCTCCGTCGTCT
This sequence comes from Hypanus sabinus, assembly GCF_030144855.1. NCBI lineage: Eukaryota > Metazoa > Chordata > Chondrichthyes > Myliobatiformes > Dasyatidae > Hypanus > Hypanus sabinus. Next base: position 91,041,732 of record NC_082712.1, on the reverse strand, counting down.
CACTCCCCAATTCTCTCTCTCTCTTATTCGTCACTCCCCCATTCTCTCTCTCCTGTCACATTCCCCCTTTCTCTCTCTCTCCGAAACACTCCCCAATTCTCTCTCTCTGTCGTCACACACCCCAATTCTCTCTCTCCGTCACACTCCCCCATTCTCCCTCTCCCTGTCACACTCCCCCATTCTCTCTCTCTGTCACACTCCCCCATTCTCTCTCTCTCTGTCACACTTCCTCATTCTCTCTCTCTCGGTCATTCTCCCCGATTCTCTCTCTCTCTATCCTCACACGCCCCCATTCTCTCTCTCTCCGTCACACTCCCCCATTCTCTCTCTCTGACGTCACACACCCCCATTCTCTTTCTCCCGTCACACTCCACCATTCTCTCTCTCTCTGTCGTCACACTTCCTCATTCTCTCTCTCTCGGTCATTCTCCCCGATTCTCTCTCTCTCTATCCTCACACGCCCCCATTCTCTCTCTCTCCGTCACACTCCCCAATTCTCTCTCTCTGTCGTCACACACCCCAATTCTCTCTCTCCGTCACACTCCCCCATTCTCCCTCTCTCCATCACACTTTCCCTTTCTCTCGCTGTATCTGACAACCTCCCCATTCTCTCTCTCTCTCTCCGTCACACTACCCCATTCTCTCTCTCTCCGTCATACGCCCCCATTCTCTCTCTCCATCGTCACACTCCCTCATTCTCCCTCTCTCTGTCACACTCCCCCACTCTCTCTCTCTGTCACACTCCCCCATTCTCTCTCTCTCCGTCGTCACACTCCCCCAATCTCTCTCTCTGTCGTCACTCCCAATTCTCTCTCTCTGTTGTCACTCCCCCAGTCTCTCTCTCCATCACACTCCCTCATTCTCTCTCTCTGTCTCAGTCACACTCCCCCATTCTCTGTCTATGTCGTCACGCTCCCCCATTCTCTCTCTCTCCATCACACTCCCCCATTCTCCCTCTATCCGTAACACTCCCCCATTCTTTCTCTCCATCATACTCCCCCAATCTCTGTCTCTCTGTCACACTCCCCCATTCTCTCTCTCTCCGTCACACTCCCCCGTTCTCTCTCTCTCCATCACACTCGCCCATTCTCTCTCTCTCTGTTGTCACGCTACCCCATACTGCCTCTCCCTGTCACACTTCCCCATTCTCTCTCTCACCATCACACTCCCCCATTCTCACTCTCTCCGTCGTCACTCCCCCATTCTCTCTCTCTGTTGTCACACTCCCCCATTTTCTCACTCTCTGTCTTCACACCCCCCCATTCTCTCTCTCCGTCACACCCTCATTCTCCCTCTCCCTGTCACACTCCCCCATTTTCTCTCTCTGTCGTCACACTCCCCCATTCTCTCTCTCTCGGTCACACACCCCCATTCTCTCTCTCTCGGTCACACTCCCCCGTTCTCTCTCTCTCCATTACACTCGCCCATTCTCTCTCTCTCTGTTGTCACACTCCCCCATTCTCTCTCTCCGTCACACTCCCCCATTCTCTCTCTCTCTCGGTCACACTCCCCCGTTCTCTCTCTCTCCATTACACTCGCCCATTCTCTCTCTCTCTGTTGTCACACTCCCCCATACTCTCTCTCTCTCTGACACACTTCCCCATTCTCTCACTCTCCATTGTCACACACCCCAATTCTCTCTCTCTCCGTCACACTCCCCCATTCTCCCTCTCCCTGTCACACTCCCCCATTCTCTCCCTCCGTCACACTCCCCCATTCTCTCTCTCTCTCGGTCACACTCCCCCATTCTCCCTCTCCCTTTCTCCCTCTCCCTGTCACACTCCCCCATTCTCTCTCTCTCCATCATCACTCCCCCATTCTCTCTCTCGGTCACACTCCCTCATTCTCTCCCTATGTCACACTCCCCCACTCTCTCTCTGTGTCACACTCGCCCAGTCTCTCTCTCTGTTGTCACACTCCCCTATACTCCCTCTCCCTGTCACACTCCCCCATTCTCCCTCTTCCTGTCACACTTCCCCATTCTCTCTCTCTCCGTCACACTCCCCCATTCTCACTCTCTCCGTCGTCACTCCCCCATTCTCTCTCTCTGTTGTCACACTCCCCCATTTTCTCACTCTCTGTCTTCACACCCCCCCATTCTCTCTCTCCGTCACACTCCCCCATTCTCTCTCTCTCTCGGTCACACTCCCCCGTTCTCTCTCTCTCCATTACACTCGCCCATTCTCTCTCTCTCTGTTGTCACACTCCCCCATACTCTCTCTCTCTCTGACACACTTCCCCATTCTCTCACTCTCCATTGTCACACACCCCAATTCTCTCTCTCTCCGTCACACTCCCCCATTCTCCCTCTCCCTGTCACACTCCCCCATTCTCTCCCTCCGTCACACTCCCCCATTCTCTCTCTCTCTCCGTCACACTCCCCCATTCTCCCTCTCCCTGTCACACTCCCCCATTCTCTCTCTCTGTCACACTCCCCCATTCTCTCTCTCTCTCGGTCACACTCCCCCATTCTCCCTCTCCCTGTCACACTCCCCCATTCTCTCTCTCTCCATCATCACTCCCCCATTCTCTCTCTCGGTCACACTCCCTCATTCTCTCCCTATGTCACACTCCCCCATTCCATCTCTCCATCGTCACTCCCTCATTCTCTCTCTCTCCGTCACACTCCCCCATTCTCTCTCTCTCCGTCATACTCCCCCATTCTCTCTCTCTCTATCCTCACACGCCCCCATTCTCTCTCTCTCCGTCACACTCCCCCATTCTCTCTCTCTGTCGTCACACACCCCCATTCTCTTTCTCCCGTCACACTCCCCCATTCTCTCACTCTCTGTCACACTCCCCCATTCTCTCTCTCTGTCGTCGCACACCCCCATTCTCTCTCTCCCGTCAAATTTCCCCGTTCTCTCTCTCTGTCGTCACACTCCCCCATTCTCTCTCTCTCTGTCACACTCCCCCATTCTCCCTCTCTCCATCACACTTTCCCATTCTCTCACTGTCTCTGACAACCTCACCCATTCTCTCTCTCTCTCCGTCACACTCCCTCATTCTCTCTCTCTGTCATCACACTCCTCCATTCTCCTTCTCCGTCACACTCCCCCATTCTCTCTCTCCCTGTTGTCACACTCCCCTATTCTCCCTCTCTCCGTCATCACACTTCCCCATTCTGTCTCTCTCTGTCACACTTCCCCATTCTCTCTCTGTCACACTTTCCCATTCTCTCTCTCTCCGTCGTCTCACTCCCCAATTCTCTCTCTCTCTTATTCGTCACTCCCCCATTCTCTCTCTCCTGTCACATTCCCCCTTTCTCTCTCTCTCCGAAACACTCCCCAATTCTCTCTCTCTGTCGTCACACACCCCAATTCTCTCTCTCCGTCACACTCCCCCATTCTCCCTCTCCCTGTCACACTCCCCCATTCTCTCTCTCTGTCACACTCCCCCATTCTCTCTCTCTCTGTCACACTTCCTCATTCTCTCTCTCTCGGTCATTCTCCCCGATTCTCTCTCTCTCTATCCTCACACGCCCCCATTCTCTCTCTCTCCGTCACACTCCCCCATTCTCTCTCTCTGACGTCACACACCCCCATTCTCTTTCTCCCGTCACACTCCACCATTCTCTCTCTCTCTGTCGTCACACTTCCTCATTCTCTCTCTCTCGGTCATTCTCCCCGATTCTCTCTCTCTCTATCCTCACACGCCCCCATTCTCTCTCTCTCCGTCACACTCCCCAATTCTCTCTCTCTGTCGTCACACACCCCAATTCTCTCTCTCCGTCACACTCCCCCATTCTCCCTCTCTCCATCACACTTTCCCTTTCTCTCGCTGTATCTGACAACCTCCCCATTCTCTCTCTCTCTCTCCGTCACACTACCCCATTCTCTCTCTCTCCGTCATACGCCCCCATTCTCTCTCTCCATCGTCACACTCCCTCATTCTCCCTCTCTCTGTCACACTCCCCCATTCTCTCACTCTCTGTCACACTCCCCCATTCTCTCTCTCTGTCGTCGCACACCCCCATTCTCTCTCTCCCGTCAAATTTCCCCGTTCTCTCTCTCTGTCGTCACACTCCCCCATTCTCTCTCTCTCTGTCACACTCCCCCATTCTCCCTCTCTCCATCACACTTTCCCATTCTCTCACTGTCTCTGACAACCTCACCCATTCTCTCTCTCTCTCCGTCACACTCCCTCATTCTCTCTCTCTGTCATCACACTCCTCCATTCTCCTTCTCCGTCACACTCCCCCATTCTCTCTCTCCCTGTTGTCACACTCCCCTATTCTCCCTCTCTCCGTCATCACACTTCCCCATTCTGTCTCTCTCTGTCACACTTCCCCATTCTCTCTCTGTCACACTTTCCCATTCTCTCTCTCTCCGTCGTCTCACTCCCCAATTCTCTCTCTCTCTTATTCGTCACTCCCCCATTCTCTCTCTCCTGTCACATTCCCCCTTTCTCTCTCTCTCCGAAACACTCCCCAATTCTCTCTCTCTGTCGTCACACACCCCAATTCTCTCTCTCCGTCACACTCCCCCATTCTCCCTCTCCCTGTCACACTCCCCCATTCTCTCTCTCTGTCACACTCCCCCATTCTCTCTCTCTCTGTCACACTTCCTCATTCTCTCTCTCTCGGTCATTCTCCCCGATTCTCTCTCTCTCTATCCTCACACGCCCCCATTCTCTCTCTCTCCGTCACACTCCCCCATTCTCTCTCTCTGACGTCACACACCCCCATTCTCTTTCTCCCGTCACACTCCACCATTCTCTCTCTCTCTGTCGTCACACTTCCTCATTCTCTCTCTCTCGGTCATTCTCCCCGATTCTCTCTCTCTCTATCCTCACACGCCCCCATTCTCTCTCTCTCCGTCACACTCCCCAATTCTCTCTCTCTGTCGTCACACACCCCAATTCTCTCTCTCCGTCACACTCCCCCATTCTCCCTCTCTCCATCACACTTTCCCTTTCTCTCGCTGTATCTGACAACCTCCCCATTCTCTCTCTCTCTCTCCGTCACACTACCCCATTCTCTCTCTCTCCGTCATACGCCCCCATTCTCTCTCTCCATCGTCACACTCCCTCATTCTCCCTCTCTCTGTCACACTCCCCCACTCTCTCTCTCTGTCACACTCCCCCATTCTCTCTCTCTCCGTCGTCACACTCCCCCAATCTCTCTCTCTGTCGTCACTCCCAATTCTCTCTCTCTGTTGTCACTCCCCCAGTCTCTCTCTCCATCACACTCCCTCATTCTCTCTCTCTGTCTCAGTCACACTCCCCCATTCTCTGTCTATGTCGTCACGCTCCCCCATTCTCTCTCTCTCCATCACACTCCCCCATTCTCCCTCTATCCGTAACACTCCCCCATTCTTTCTCTCCATCATACTCCCCCAATCTCTGTCTCTCTGTCACACTCCCCCATTCTCTCTCTCTCCGTCACACTCCCCCGTTCTCTCTCTCTCCATCACACTCGCCCATTCTCTCTCTCTCTGTTGTCACGCTACCCCATACTGCCTCTCCCTGTCACACTTCCCCATTCTCTCTCTCACCATCACACTCCCCCATTCTCACTCTCTCCGTCGTCACTCCCCCATTCTCTCTCTCTGTTGTCACACTCCCCCATTTTCTCACTCTCTGTCTTCACACCCCCCCATTCTCTCTCTCCGTCACACCCTCATTCTCCCTCTCCCTGTCACACTCCCCCATTCTCTCTCTCTGTCGTCACACTCCCCCATTCTCTCTCTCTCGGTCACACACCCCCATTCTCTCTCTCTCGGTCACACTCCCCCGTTCTCTCTCTCTCCATTACACTCGCCCATTCTCTCTCTCTCTGTTGTCACACTCCCCCATTCTCTCTCTCCGTCACACTCCCCCATTCTCTCTCTCTCTCGGTCACACTCCCCCGTTCTCTCTCTCTCCATTACACTCGCCCATTCTCTCTCTCTCTGTTGTCACACTCCCCCATACTCTCTCTCTCTCTGACACACTTCCCCATTCTCTCACTCTCCATTGTCACACACCCCAATTCTCTCTCTCTCCGTCACACTCCCCCATTCTCCCTCTCCCTGTCACACTCCCCCATTCTCTCCCTCCGTCACACTCCCCCATTCTCTCTCTCTCTCGGTCACACTCCCCCATTCTCCCTCTCCCTGTCACACTCCCCCATTCTCTCTCTCTCCATCATCACTCCCCCATTCTCTCTCTCGGTCACACTCCCTCATTCTCTCCCTATGTCACACTCCCCCACTCTCTCTCTGTGTCACACTCGCCCAGTCTCTCTCTCTGTTGTCACACTCCCCTATACTCTCTCTCCCTGTCACACTCCCCCATTCTCCCTCTTCCTGTCACACTTCCCCATTCTCTCTCTCTCCGTCACACTCCCCCATTCTCCCTCTCCCTGTCACACTCCCCCATTCTCTCTCTCTCCGTCACACTCCCCCATTCTCTCTCTCTCGGTCACACTCCCCCATTCTCCCTCTCCCTGTCACACTCCCCCATTCTCTCTCTCTCCGTCATCACTCCCCCATTCTCTCTCTCGGTCACACTCCCTCATTCTCTCCCTCTGTCACACTCTCCCATTCTCTCTCTCTCCGTCAAACTTCCCCATTCTCTCTCTCTCCGTTGTCACACTCCCCCATTCTCCGTCTCTCTGTCACACTCCCCCACTCTCTCTCTCTCTGTTGTCACACTCACCCATTCTCTCTCTCTCCGTCAAACTTCCCCATTCTCTCTCTCTCCGTTGTCACACTCCCCCATTCTCCGTCTCTCTGTCACACTCCCCCACTCTCTCTCTGTGTCACACTCCCCCATTTTCTCTCTCTCTGTCTTCACACTCCCCCACTCTCTCTCTGTGTCACACTCGCCCAGTCTCTCTCTCCGTCTCACTCCCCCATTCTCTCTCTCTCTCTCGGTCTCACTCCCCCATTCTCCCTCTCCCTGTCACACTCCCCCATTCTCTCTCTCTCCGTCATCACTCACCCAGTCTCTCTCTCTGTTGTCACACTCCCGTATACTCACTCTCCCTGTCACAGTCCCCCATTCTCCCTCTTCCTGTCACACTTCCCCATTCTCTCTTTCTCCATCACACTTCCCCATTCTCCCTCTCCCTGTCACACTCCCCCATTCTCTCTCTCTGTCACACTCCACCATTCTCCCTCTGCGTCACACTCCATCATTCTCCGTCTCCTTCACACTCCACCATTCCCTCTCTCCGTCACACTCCCCCATTCTCTCTCTCTCTGACACACTCCCCCATTCTCCCTCTCTCCATCGCACTTTCCCATTCTCTCGCTGCCTCTGACTACCTCCCCCATTCTCTCCCTCCCTCCGTCGTCTCACTCCCCCATTCTCTCTCTCTCTTATTCATCACTCCCCCATTCTCTCTGACTCTGTCGTCACTCCCCCATTCTCTCACTCCAGTCACACTCCCCCTTTTTCTCTCTCTGCGAAGCACTCCCCCATTCTCACTCTCTGTCGTGACACACCCCAATGCTCTCTCTCTCGTTCACACTCCCCCATTCCCTCTCTCTCCATCACACTACCCCATTCTCTCTCTCTCCGTCATACTCCCCCATTCTCTCTCTCCATCGTCACACTCCCTCATTCTCCCTCACTCTGTCACACTCCCCCATTCTCTCTCTCTGTTGTCACACTCCCCAATTCTCTCTCTCTCCGTTGTCACACTCACCCATTCTCTCTCTCTCCGTAGTCACACTCCCCCATTCTCCCTCTCTCCATCACACTCCCCCATTCACTCTCTCTCCGTCGTCACACTCCCCCAATCTCTCTCTCTGTCGTCACTCCCAATTCTCTCTCTCTGTCGTCACTCCCCCATTCTCGCTCTCGGTCGTCACACTCCACCATTCTCCCTCTGCGTCACACTCCATCATTCTCCGTCTCCGTCACACTCCACCATTCTCTCTCTCCGTCACACTCCCTCATTCTCTCTCTGTCGTCACACTCCACCATTCTCCCTCTGCGTCACACTCCATCATTCTCCGTCTCCTTCACACTCCACCATTCCCTCTCTCCGTCACACTCCCTCATTCTCTCTCTCTGTCGTCACACTCCACCATTCTCCCCCTCCGTCACACTCCCCCATTCTCACTCTCTCTCTGTGTCACACTCCCCCATTTTCTCTCTCTCTGTCTTCACACTCCCCCATTCTCCCTTTCTCCGTCACACTCCCCCACTCTCTCTCTGTGTCACACTCGCCCAGTCTCTCTCTCCGTCACACTCCCCCATTCTCTCTCTCTCTGTCACACTCCCCCATTCTCTCTCTCTCTCTCTCTCTCGGTCACACTCCCCCATTCTCCCTCACCCTGTCACACTCCCCCATTCTCTCTCTCTCCGTCATCACTCCCCCATTCTCTCTCTCGGTCACACTCCCTCATTCTCTCCCTCTGCCACACTCCCCCATTCCCTCTCTCCATCGTCACTCCCTCATTCTCTCTCTCTCCGTCACACTCTCCCATTCTCTCTCTCCATCATACTCCCCCATTCTCTCTCTCTCCGTCACACTACCCCATTCTCTCTCTCTCTGTCGTCACACACCCCCATTCTCTCTCTCCCGTCACACTACCCCATTCTCTCTCTCTCTGTCGTCACACACCCCCATTCTCTCTCTCCCGTCAAACTTCCCCGTTCTCTCTCTCTCTGTCACACTCCCCCATTCTCTCTCTCTCTGACACACTCCCCCATTCTCCCTCTCTCCATCGCACTTTCCCATTCTCTCGCTGTCTCTGACTACCTCCCCCATTCTCTCCCTCTCTCCGTCGTCTCACTCCGCCATTCTCTCTCTCTCTTATTCGTCACTCCCCCATTCTCTCTGACTCTGTCGTCACTCCCCCATTCTCTCACTCCAGTCACACTCCCCCTTTTTCTCTCTCTGCGAAGCACTCCCCCATTCTCACTCTCTGTCGTGACACACCCCAATGCTCTCTCTCTCGGTCACACTACCCCATTCTCTCTCTCTCCGCCATACTCCCCCATTCTCTCTCTCCATCGTCACACTCCCTCATTCTCCCTCACTCTGTCACACTCCCCCACTCTCTCTCTCTGTCACACTCCCCCATTCTCTCGCTGTATCTGACAACCTCCCCATTCTCTCTCTCTCTCTCCGTCACACTACCCCATTCTCTCTCTCTCCGTCATACGCCCCCATTCTCTCTCTCCATCGTCACACTCCCTCATTCTCCCTCTCTCTGTCACACTCCCCACACTCTCTCTCTGTCACACTCCCCCATTCTCTCTCTCTCCGTCGTCACACTCCCCCAATCTCTCTCTCTGTCGTCACTCCCAATTCTCTCTCTCTGTTGTCACTCCCCCAGTCTCTCTCTCCATCACACTCCCTCATTCTCTCTCTCTGTCTCAGTCACACTCCCCCATTCTCTGTCTATGTCGTCACGCTCCCCCATTCTCTCTCTCTCCATCACACTCCCCCATTCTCCCTCTATCCGTAACACTCCCCCATTCTTTCTCTCCATCATACTCCCCCAATCTCTGTCTCTCTGTCACACTCCCCCATTCTCTCTCTCTCCGTCACACTCCCCCGTTCTCTCTCTCTCCGTCGTCACTCCCCCATTCTCTCTCTCTGTTGTCACACTCCCCCATTTTCTCACTCTCTGTCTTCACACCCCCCCATTCTCTATCTCCGTCACACCCTCATTCTCCCTCTCCCTGTCACACTCCCCCATTCTCTCTCTCTGTCGTCACACTCCCCCATTCTCTCTCTCTCGGTCACACACCCCCATTCTCTCTCTCCATCATACTCCCCCATTCTCTTTCTCTCTGTCACACTCCCCCATTCTCTCTCTCTCGGTCACACTCCCCCGTTCTCTCTCTCTCCATTACACTCGCCCATTCTCTCTCTCTCTGTTGTCACACTCCCCCATTCTCTCTCTCCGTCACACTCCCCCATTCTCTCTCTCTCTCGGTCACACTCCCCCGTTCTCTCTCTCTCCATTACACTCGCCCATTCTCTCTCTCTCTGTTGTCAAACTCCCCCATACTCTCTCTCTCTCTGTCACACTTCCCCATTCTCTCACTCTCCATTGTCACACACCCCAATTCTCTCTCTCTCCGTCACACTCCCCCATTCTCCCTCTCCCTGTCACACTCCCCCATTCTCTCCCTCCGTCACACTCCCCCATTCTCTCTCTCTCTCGGTCACACTCCCCCATTCTCCCTCTCCCTGTCACACTCCCCCATTCTCTCTCTCTCCATCATCACTCCCCCATTCTCTCTCTCGGTCACACTCCCTCATTCTCTCCCTATGTCACACTCCCCCACTCTCTCTCTGTGTCACACTCGCCCAGTCTCTCTCTCTGTTGTCACACTCCCCTATACTCCCTCTCCCTGTCACACTCCCCCATTCTCCCTCTTCCTGTCACACTTCCCCATTCTCTCTCTCTCCGTCACACTCCCCCATTCTCCCTCTCCCTGTCACACTCCCCCATTCTCTCTCTCTCCGTCACACTCCCCCATTCTCTCTCTCTCTGTCACACTCCCCCATTCTCTCTCTCTCTCTCGGTCACACTCCCCCATTCTCCCTCTCCCTGTCACACTCCCCCATTCTCTCTCTCTCCGTCATCACTCCCCCATTCTCTCTCTCGGTCACACTCCCTCATTCTCTCCCTCTGTCACACTCTCCCATTCTCTCTCTCTCCGTCAAACTTCCCCATTCTCTCTCTCTCCGTTGTCACACTCCCCCATTCTCCGTCTCTCTGTCACACTCCCCCACTCTCTCTCTCTCTGTTGTCACACTCACCCATTCTCTCTCTCTCCGTCAAACTTCCCCATTCTCTCTCTCTCCGTTGTCACACTCCCCCATTCTCCGTCTCTCTGTCACACTCCCCCACTCTCTCTCTGTGTCACACTCGCCCAGTCTCTCTCTCCGTCTCACTCCCCCATTCTCTCTCTCTCTCTCGGTCTCACTCCCCCATTCTCCCTCTCCCTGTCACACTCCCCCATTCTCTCTCTCTCCGTCATCACTCGCCCAGTCTCTCTCTCTGTTGTCACACTCCCGTATACTCCCTCTCCCTGTCACACTCCCCCATTCTCCCTCTTCCTGTCACACTTCCCCATTCTCTCTTTCTCCATCACACTTCCCCATTCTCCCTCTCCCTGTCACACTCCCCCATTCTCTCTCTCTGTCACACTCCACCATTCTCCTTCTGCGTCACACTCCATCATTCTCCGTCTCCTTCACACTCCCCCATTCTCTCTCTCTCTGACTACCTCCCCCATTCTCTCCCTCCCTCCGTCGTCTCACTCCCCCATTCTCTCTCTCTCTTATTCGTCACTCCCCCATTCTCTCTGACTCTGTCGTCACTCCCCCATTCTCTCACTCCAGTCACACTCCCCCTTTTTCTCTCTCTGCGAAGCACTCCCCCATTCTCACTCTCTGTCGTGACACACCCCAATGCTCTCTCTCTCGTTCACACTCCCCCATTCCCTCTCTCTCCGTCACACTACCCCATTCTCTCTCTCTCCGTCATACTCCCCCATTCTCTCTCTCCATCGTCACACTCCCTCATTCTCCCTCACTCTGTCACACTCCCACATTCTCTCTCTCTGTTGTCACACTCCCCAATTCTCTCTCTCTCCGTTGTCACACTCACCCATTCTCTCTCTCTCCGTAGTCACACTCCCCCATTCTCCCTCTCTCCATCACACTCCCCCATTCACTCTCTCTCCGTCGTCACACTCCCCCAATCTCTCTCTCTGTCGTCACTCCCAATTCTCTCTCTCTGTCGTCACTCCCCCATTCTCGCTCTCGGTCGTCACACTCCACCATTCTCCCTCTGCGTCACACTCCATCATTCTCCGTCTCCGTCACACTCCACCATTCTCTCTCTCCGTCACACTCCCTCATTCTCTCTCTGTCGTCACACTCCACCATTCTCCCTCTGCGTCACACTCCATCATTCTCCGTCTCCTTCACACTCCACCATTCCCTCTCTCCGTCACACTCCCTCATTCTCTCTCTCTGTCGTCACACGCCACCATTCTCCCCCTCCGTCACACTCCCCCATTCTCACTCTCTCTCTGTGTCACACTCCCCCATTTTCTCTCTCTCTGTCTTCACACTCCCCCATTCTCCCTTTCTCCGTCACACTCCCCCACTCTCTCTCTGTGTCACACTCGCCCAGTCTCTCTCTCCGTCACACTCCCCCATTCTCTCTCTCTCTGTCACACTCCCCCATTCTCTCTCTCTCTCTCGGTCACACTCCCCCATTCTCCCTCTCCCTGTCACACTCCCCCATTCTCTCTCTCTCCGTCATCACTCGCCCAGTCTCTCTCTCTGTTGTCACACTCCCCTATACTCCCTCTCCCTGTCACACTCCCCCATTCTCCCTCTTCCTGTCACACTTCCCCATTCTCTCTTTCTCCGTCACACTCCCCCATTCTCCCTCTCCCTGTCACACTCCCCCATTCTCTCTCTCTGTCACACTCCCCCATTCTCTCTCTCTGTCACACTCCCCCATTCTCTCTCTCTCTGTCACACTCCCCCATTCTCTCTCTCTCGGTCACACTCCCCCATTCTCCCTCGCCCTGTCACACTCCCCCATTCTCTCTCTGTGTCACACTCCCCCATTTTCTCTCTCTCTGTCTTCACACTCCCCCATTCTACCTTTCTCTGTCACACTCCCCCACTCTCTCTGTGTGTCACACTCGCCCAGTCTCTCTCTCTGTTGTCACACTCCCCTATACTCCCTCTCCCTGTCACACTCCCCCATTCTCCCTCTTCCTGTCACACTTCCCCATTCTCTCTCTCTCCGTCACACTCCCATATTCTCCCTCTCCCTGTCACACTCCCCCATTCTCTCTCTCTCCGTCACACTCCCCCATTCTCTCTCTCTCTCTGTCACACTCCCCCGTTCTCTCTCTCTCTCTCGGTCACACTCCCCCATTCTCCCTCTCCCTGTCACACTCCCCCATTCTCTCTCTCTCCGTCATCACTCCCCCATTCTCTCTCTCGGTCACACTCCCTCATTCTCTCCCTCTGTCACAATCCGCCATTCCCTCTCTCCATCGTCACTCCCTCATTCTCTCTCTCTCCGTCACACTCTCCCATTCTCTCTCTCTCCGTCAAACTTCCCCAGTCTCTCTCTCTCCATTGTCACACTCCCCCATTCTCCGTCTCTCTGTCACACTCCCCCACTCTCTCTCTCTCTGTTGTCACACTCACCCATTCTCTCTCTCTCCGTCAAACTTCCCCATTCTCTCTCTCTCCGTTGTCACACTCCCCCATTCTCCGTCTCTCTGTCACACTCCCCCACTCTCTGTGTCACACTCCCCCATTTTCTCTCTCTCTGTCTTCACACTCCCCCATTCTCCCATTCTCCGTCACACTCCCCCACTCTCTCTCTGTGTCACACTCGCCCAGTCTCTCTCTCCGTCACACTCCCCCATTCTCTCTCTCTCTGTCACACTCCCCCATTCTCTCTCTCTCTCTCGGTCTCACTCCCCCATTCTCCCTCTCCCTGTCACACTCCCCCATTCTCTCTCTCTCCGTCATCACTCGCCCAGTCTCTCTCTCTGTTGTCACACTCCCGTATACTCCCTCTCCCTGTCACACTCCCCCATTCTCCCTCTTCCTGTCACACTTCCCCATTCTCTCTTTCTCCATCACACTTCCCCATTCTCCCTCTCCCTGTCACACTCCCCCATTCTCTCTCTCTGTCACACTCCACCATTCTCCCTCTGCGTCATACTCCATCATTCTCCGTCTCCTTCACACTCCACCATTCCCTCTCTCCGTCACACTCCCTCATTCTCTCTCTCTGTCGTCGCACTCCACCATTCTCCCCCTCCGTCACACTCCCCCATTCTCTCTCTCTCCGTTGTCACACTCACCCATTCTCTCTCTCTCCGTCAAACTTCCCCATTCTCTCTCTCTCCGTTGTCACACTCCCCCATTCTCCGTCTCTCTGTCACACTCCCCCACTCTCTCTCTGTGTCACACTCCCCCATTTTCTCTCTCTCTGTCTTCACACTCCCCCATTCTCCCTCTCCCTGTCACACTCCCCCATTCTCTCTCTCTGTCACACTCCACCATTCTCCCTCTGCGTCACACTCCATCATTCTCCGTCTCCTTCACACTCCACCATTCCCTCTCTCCGTCACACTCCCTCATTCTCTCTCTCTGTCGTCACACTCCACCATTCTCCCCCTCCGTCACACTCCCCCATTCTCTCTCTCTCCGTTGTCACACTCACCCATTCTCTCTCTCTCCGTCAAACTTCCCCATTCTCTCTCTCTCCGTTGTCACACTCCCCCATTCTCCGTCTCTCTGTCACACTCCCCCACTCTCTCTCTGTGTCACACTCCCCCATTTTCTCTCTCTCTGTCTTCACACTCCCCCATTCTCCCTTTCTCCGTCACACTCCCCCACTCTCTCTCTGTGTCACACTCGCCCAGTCTCTCTCTCCGTCACACTCCCCCATTCTCTCTCTCCCTGTCACACTCCCCCATTCTCTCTCTCTCCGTCATCACTCGCCCAGTCTCTCTCTCTGTTGTCACACTCCCCTATACTCCCTCTCCCTGTCACACTCCCCCATTCTCCCTCTTCCTGTCACACTTCCCCATTCTCTCTTTCTCCGTCACACTCCCCCATTCTCCCTCTCCCTGTCACACTCCCCCATTCTCTCTCTCTGTCACACTCCCCCATTCTCTCTCTCTCTGTCACACTCCCCCATTCTCTCTCTCTCTCTCTCTCTCGGTCACACTCCCCCATTCTCCCTCGCCCTGTCACACTCCCCCATTCTCTCTCTGTGTCACACTCCCCCATTTTCTCTCTCTCTGTCTTCACACTCCCCCATTCTACCTTTCTCTGTCACACTCCCCCACTCTCTCTGTGTGTCACACTCGCCCAGTCTCTCTCTCTGTTGTCATACTCCCCTATACTCCCTCTCCCTGTCACACTGACCCATTCTCCCTCTTCCTGTCACACTTCCGCATTCTCTCTCTCTCCGTCACACTCCCCCATTCTCCCTCTCCCTGTCACACTCCCCCATTCTCTCTCTCTCCGTCACACTCCCCCATTCTCTCTCTCTCTGTCACACTCCCCCATTCTCTCTCTCTCTCTCGGTCACACTCCCCCATTCTCCCTCTCCCTGTCACACGCCCCCATTCTCTCTCTCTCCATCATCACTCCCCCATTCTCTCTCTCGGTCACACTCCCTCATTCTCTCCCTCTGTCACACTCCGCCATTCCCTCTCTCCATCGTCACTCCCTCATTCTCTCTCTCTCTGTCACACTCTCCCATTCTCTCTCTCTCCGTTGTCACACTCACCCATTCTCTCTCTCTCCGTCAAACTTCCCCATTCTCTCTCTCTCCGTTGTCACACTCCCCCATTCTCCGTCTCTCTGTCACACTCCCCCACTCTCTCTCTCTCTGTTGTCACACTCACCCATTCTCTCTCTCTCCGTCAAACTTCCCCATTCTCTCTCTCTCCGTTGTCACACTCCCCCATTCTCCGTCTCTCTGTCACAGTCCCCCACTCTCTCTCTGTGTCACACTCCCCCATTTTCTCTCTCTCTGTCTTCACACTCCCCCATTCTCCCTTTCTCCGTCACACTCCCCCACTCTCTCTCTGTGTCACACTCGCCCAGTCTCTCTCTCCGTCACACTCCCCCATTCTCTCTCTCTCTGTCACACTCCCCCATTCTCTCTCTCTGTCACACTCCCCCACTCTCTCTCTCTGTCACACTCCCCCATTCTCTCTCTCTCTCTCTCGGTCACACTCCCCCATTCTCCCTCTCCCTGTCACACTCCCCCATTCTCTCTCTCTCCGTCATCACTCGCCCAGTCTCTCTCTCTGTTGTCACACTCCCGTATACTCCCTCTCCCTGTCACACTCCCCCATTCTCCCTCTTCCTGTCACACTTCCCCATTCTCTCTTTCTCCGTCACACTTCCCCATTCTCCCTCTCCCTGTCACACTCCCCCATTGTCTCTCTCTGTCACACTCCCCCATTCTCTCTCTGTCTGTCACACTCCCCCATTCTCTCTCTTTCTCTCTCTCTCGGTCACACCCCCCCATTCTCCCTCGTCCTGTCACACTCCCCCATTCTCTCTCTGTGTCACACTCCCCCATTTTCTCTCTCTCTGTCTTCACACTCCCCCATTCTACCTTTCTCCGTCACACTCCCCCACTCTCTCTGTGTGTCACACTCGCCCAGTCTCTCTCTCTGTTGTCACACTCCCCTATACTCCCTCTCCCTGTCACACTCCCCCATTCTCCCTCTTCCTGTCACACTCCCCCATTCTCTCCCTCTCTCCGTCGTCTCACTCCCCCATTCTCTCTGACTCTGTCGACACTCCCCCATTCTCTCACTCCAGTCACACTCCCCCTTTTTCTCTCTCTGCGAAGCACTCCCCCATTCTCACTCTCTGTCGTGACACACCCCAATGCTCTCTCTCTCGGTCACACTACCCCATTCTCTCTCTCTCCGTCACACTATCCCATTCTCTCTCTCTCCGCCATACTCCCCCATTCTCTCTCTCCATCGTCACACTCCCTCATTCTCCCTCACTCTGTCACACTCCCCCATTCTCTCTCTCTGTCGTCACACACCCCAATTCTCTCTCTCTCCGTTGTCACACTCACCCATTCTCTCTCTCTCCGTTGTCAGACTCCCCCATTCTCCCTCTCTCCATCACACTCTCCCATTCACTCTCTCTCCGTCGTCACACTCCCCCAATCTCTCTCTCTGTCGTCACTCCCAATTCTCTCTCTCTGTCGTCACTCCCCCATTCTCTCTCTCCGTCGTCTCACTCCCCCATTCACTCTCTCTCTGTCGTCACTCCCCCAATCTCTCTCTCTGTCGTCACTCCCAATTCTCTCTCTCTGTCGTCACTCCCCCATTCTCTCTCTCTGTCGTCACACTCCACCATTCTCACTCTGCGTCACACTCCATCATTCTCCGTCTCCGTCACACTCCACCATTCTCTCTCTCCGTCACACTCCCTCATTCTCTCTCTGTCGTCACACTCCACCATTCTCCCTCTGCGTCACACTCCATTCTCCATCTCCTTCACACTCCACCATTCTCCCCCTCCGTCACACTCCCCCATTCTCTCTCTCTGTCGTCACACTCCACCATTCTCCCCCTCCGTCACACTCCCCCATTCTCTCTCTCTCTCTGTTGTCACACTCACCCATTCTCTCTCTCTCCGTCAAACTTCCCCATTCTCTCTCTCTCCGTTGTCACACTCCCCTATACTCCCTCTCCCTGTCACACTCCCCCATTCTCCCTCTTCCTGTCACACTTCCCCATTCTCTCTCTCTCCGTCACACTCCCCAATTCTCCCTCTCCCTGTCACACTCCCCCATTCTCTCTCTCCGTCACACTCCCCCAATCTCTCTCTCTCTGTCACACTCCCCCATTCTCTCTCTCTCTCTCGGTCACACTCCCCCATTCTCCCTCTCCCTGTCACACTCCCTCATTCTCTCTCTCTCCGTCACACTCTCCCATTCTCTCTCTCTCCGTCATACTCCCCCATTCTCTCTCTCTATCCTCACACGCCCCAATTCTCCCTCTTCCTGTCACACTTCCCCATTCTCACTCTCTCTCCATCACACTCCCCCATTGTCTCTCTCTCTGTCACACTCCTCCATTCTCCCTCTCTCCGTCATACTCCCCCATTCTCTGTCTCTGTCACACTCCCCCATTCTCTCTCTCTCCGTCACACTCCCCCGTTCTCTCTCTCTCCATCACACTCGCCCATTCTCTCTCTCTCTCTGTTTTCACACTATCCCATACTGCCTCTCCCTGTCATACTTCCCCATTCTCTCTCTCTCCGCCACACACCATTCTCTGTCTCCGTTGGCACACACCCCCATTCTCTCTCTCTCCATCACACTCCCCCATTCTCTCTCTCTGTCGTCACACTCCCCCATTTTCTCTCTCTCCGTCTTCACACTCCCCATTCTCCCTCTCTCCATCGCACTCCCCCACTCCCTCTCTGTCACACTCGCCCATTCCCTCTCTCTCCGTTGTCACACTCCCACATTCTCCCGCTCTCTGTCACACTCCCCCATTCTCTCTCTCCGTCACACTCCCCCATTCTCTCTCTCTCCATTACACTCACCCATTCTCTCTCTCTGTGTTGTCACACTCCCCCATACTCTCTCTCTCTGTCACACTTCCCCATTCTCTCCCTCTCCATTGTCACACACCCCAATTATCTCTCTCTCCATCACACTCCCCCATTCTCCCGCTATTCGTCACACTCCCCCACTCTCTCTCTCTGTGTCACTCTCGCCCATTCTCTCTCTCTCTCTCTCTCCGTCACACTATCCCATTCTCCCTCTCCCTGTCACACTCTCCCATTCTCTCTCTCCGTCACACTCCATCATTCTCCCTCTCTCCGTCACACTCCCCCATTCTCGCTCTCTGTCGTCACACTCCACCATTCTCCCTCTGCGTCACACTCCATCATTCTCCGTCTCCGTCACACTACACCATTCTCTCTCTCCGTCACACTCCCTCATTCTCTCTCTCTGTTGTCACACACCACCATTCTCCCTCTGCGTCACACTCCATCATTCTCCGTCTCCTTCACACTCCACCATTCTCTCTCTCTGTGTCACACTCGCCCAGTCTCTCTCTCCGTCACACTCCCCCATTCTCTCTCTCTCTGTCACACTCCCCCATTCTCTCTCTCTGTCGTCACACACCCCTATTCTCTTTCTCCCGTCACACTCCCCCATTCTCTCTCTCTCTGTCGTCACACTCCACCATTCTCCCCCTCCGTCACACTCCCCCATTCTCTCTCTCTCTCCGTTGTCACACTCACCCATTCTCTCTCTCTCCGTCAAACTTCCCCATTCTCTCTCTCTCCGTTGTCACACTCCCCCATTCTCCGTCTGTCTGTCATACTCCCCCACACTCTCTCTGTGTCACACTCCCCCATTTTCTCTCTCTCTGTCTTCACACTCCCCCATTCTACCTTTCTCCGTCACACTCCCCCACTCTCTCTGTGTCACACTCGCCCAGTCTCTCTCTCTGTTGTCACACTCCCCTATACTCCCTCTCCCTGTCACACTCCCCCATTCTCACTCTTCCTGTCACACTTCCCCATTCTCTCTCTCTCCGTCACACTCCCCCGTTCTCTCTCTCTCCATCACACTCGCCCATTCTCTCTCTCTCTCTCTCTCTCTCTGTTTTCACACTACCCCATACTCCCTCTCCCTGTCACACTCCCCCATTCTCCCTTTTCCTGTCACACTTCCCCATTCTCTCTCTCACCGTCATACTCCCCCATTCTCTCTCTCTGTCACACTCCCCCATTCTCTCTCTCTCCGTCACACTCCCCCATTCTCTCTCTCCATTACACTCGCCCATTCTCTCTCTGTGTTGTCACACTCCCCCATACTCTCTCTCTCTGTCACACTTCCCCATTCTCTCCCTCTCCATTGTCACACACCCCAATTCTCTCTCTCTCCATCACACTCCCCCATTCTCCCGCTATTCGTCACACTCCCCCACTCTCTCTCTCTCTGTGTCACACTCGCCCATTCTCTCTCTCTCTCTCTCTCTCTCCGTCACACTCCATCATTCTCCCTCTCTCCGTCACACTCCCCCATTCTCGCTCTCTGTCGTCACACTCCACCATTCTCCCTCTGCGTCACACTCCATCATTCTCCGTCTCCGTCACACTCCACCATTCTCTCTCTCCGTCACACTCCCTCATTCTCTCTCTGTCGTCACACTCCACCATTCTCCCTCTGCGTCATACTCCATCATTCTCCGTCTCCTTCACACTCCACCATTCCCTCTCTCCGTCACACTCCCTCATTCTCTCTCTCTGTCGTCACACTCCACCATTCTCCCCCTCCGTCACACTCCCCCATTCTCTCTCTCTCCATTGTCACACTCACCCATTCTCTCTCTCTCCGTTGTCACACACCCCATTCTCCGTCTCTCTGTCACACTCCATCACTCTCTCTCTGTGTCACACTCCCCCATTTTCTCTCTCTCTGTCTTCACACTCCCCCATTCTCCCTTTCTCCGTCACACTCCCCCACTCTCTCTCTGTGTCACACTCGCCCAGTCTCTCTCTCCGTCACACTCCCCCATTCTCTCTCTCTCTCTCGGTCACACTCCCCCATTCTCTCTCTCTCCGTCATCACTCGCCCAGTCTCTCTCTCTGTTGTCACACTCCCCTATACTCCCTCTCCCTGTCACACTCCCCCATTCTCCCTCTTCCTGTCACACTTCCCCATTCTCTCTTTCTCCGTCACACTCCCCCATTCTCCCTCTCCCTGTCACACTCCCCCATTCTCTCTCTCTCTGTCACACTCCCCCATTCTCTCTCTCTCTCTCTCTCGGTCACACTCCCCCATTCTCCCTCGCCCTGTCACACTCCCCCATTCTCTCTCTCTCCGTCATCACTCCCCCATTCTCTCTCTCGGTCACACTCCCCCATTCCCTCTCTCCATCGTCACTCCCTCATTCTCTCTTTCTCCGTCACACTCTCCCATTCTCTCTCTCTCCGTCATACTCCCCCATTCTCTCTCTCTCTATCCTCACACGCCCCCATTCTCTCTCTCCATCACACTCCCCCATTCTCTCTCTCTGTCGTCACACACCCCCATTCTCTTTCTCCCGTCACACTCCCCCATTCTCTCTCTCTCTATCGTCACACACCCCCATTCTCTCTCTCCCGTCAAACTTCCCCGTTCTCTCTCTCTCTGTCACACTCCCCCATTCTCTCTCTCTCTGACACACTCCCCCATTCTCCCTCTCTCCATCACACTTTCCCATTCTCTCGCTGTCTCTGACTACCTCCCCCATTCTCTCCCTCTCTCCGTCGTCTCACTCCCCCATTCTCTCTCTCTCCGTCGTCTCACTCCCCCATTCTCTCTCTCTCTTATTCGTCACTCCCCCATTCTCTCACTCCTGTCACACTCCCCCTTTCTCTCTCTGCGAAGCACTCCCCCATTCTCACTCTCTGTCGTGACACACCCCAATTCTCTCTCTCTCCGTCACACTACCCCATTCGCCCTCTCCCTGTCACACTCCCCCATTCTCTCTCTCCATCGTCACACTCCCTCATTCTCCCTCACTCTGTCACACTCCCCCATTCTCTCTCTCTGTCATCACACTCCCCAATTCTCTCTCTCTCCGTTGTCACACTCACCCATTCTCACTCTCTCCGTTGTCACACACCCCATTCTCCCTCTCTCCATCACACTCCCCCAATCTCTCTCTCCGTCGTCACACTCCCCCAATTCTCTCTCTCTGTCGTCACTCCCCCACTCTCTCTCTCCGTCGTCTCACTCCCCCATTCTGTCTCTCTCCTGTCACACCCCCCATTCTCTCTCTCTGTCGTCACTCCCCCACTCTCTCTCTGTTGTCTCACTCCCGCATTCTCTCTCTCTCTGTCACACTCCCCCATTCTCTCTCTCTGTCGTCACACTCCCCCATTCTCTCCCTCTCCATCGTCACACCCCCCAATTCTCTCTCTCCATCGTCACACTCCCTCATTCTCTCTCTCCATCATACTCCCCCAATCTCTGTCTCTCTGTCACACTCCCCCATTCTCTCTCTCCGTCACACTCCCCCGTTCTCTCTCTCTCCATCACACTCGCCCATTCTCTCTCTCTCTCTCTCTCTCTCTCTCTCTGTTTTCACACTACCCCATACTGCCTCTCCCTGTCACACTTCCCCATTCTCTCTCTCACCGTCACACTCCCCCATTCTCTCTCTCCGTTGGTACAATCCCCCATTCTCTCTCTCTCCATCGTCACTCCCCCATTCTCTCTCTCTCCTTCACACTCCCCCATTCTTCCTCTCTCCATCACACACCCCCACTCTCTCTCTGTGTCACACTCGCCCATTCTCTCTCTCTCTGTTGTCACACTCTCTCTCCCTGTCACACTCCCCCATACTCCCTCTCCCTGTCACACTCCCCCATTCTCCCTCTTCCTGTCACACTTCCCCATTCTCTCTCTCTCTGTCACACTCCCCCATTCTCCCTCTCCCTGTCACACTCCCCCATTCTCTCTCTCTCTGTCACACTCCCCCATTCTCTCTCTCTCTCTCTCTTGGTCACACTCCCCCATTCTCCCTCTCCCTGTCACACTCCCCCATTCTCTCTCTCTCCGTCATCACTCCCCCATTCTCTCTCTCGGTCACACTCCCTCATTCTCTCCCTCTGTCACACTCCCCCATTCCCTCTCTCCATCGTCACTCCCTCATTCTCTCTCTCTCCGTCACACTCTCCCATTCTCTCTCTCCATCGTCACACACCCCCATTCTCTCTCTCTCTATCCTCACACGCCCCCATTCTCTCTCTCTCCGTCACACTCCCCCATTCTCTCTCTCTGTCGTCACACACCCCCATTCTCTTTCTCCCGTCACACTCCCCCATTCTCTCTCTCTCTATCGTCACACACCCCCATTCTCTCTCTCCCGTCAAACTTCCCCGTTCTCTCTCTCTCTGTCACACTCCCCCATTCTCTCTCTCTCTGACACACTCCCCCATTCTCCCTCTCTCCATCACACTTTCCCATTCTCTCGCTGTCTCTGACTACCTCCCCCATTCTCTCCCTCTCTCCGTCCTCTCACTCCCCCATTCACTCTCTCTCTTATTCGTCACTCCCCCATTCTCTCACTCCTGTCACACTCCCCCTTTCTCTCTCTGCGAAGCACTCCCCCATTCTCACTCTCTGTCGTGACACACCCCAATTCTCTCTCTCTCCGTCACACTACCCCATTCTCTCTCTCTCCGTCATACTCCCCCATTCTCTCTCTCTCCGTCATACTCCCCCATGCTCTCTCTCTCCGTCGTCACTCCCCCATTCTCTCTCTCTGTTGTCACACTCCCCCATTTTCTCACTCTCTGTCTTCACACTCCCCCATTCTCCCTCTTCCTGTCACACTTCCCCATTCTCTCTCTCTCTCTGTCATACTCCCACATTCTCTCTCTCCGTCACACACCCCCATTCTCTCTCTCTCTGTCGTCACTCCCCATTCTCTCTCTCTGCCGTCACACTTCCCCATTCTCGCTCTCTCTCTCTCAGTCATCACTCCCCCATTCTCTCCCTCTGTCACACTCCCCCATTCCCTCTCTCCATCGTCACTCCCT
Organism: Hypanus sabinus; assembly: GCF_030144855.1. Lineage (NCBI taxonomy): Eukaryota > Metazoa > Chordata > Chondrichthyes > Myliobatiformes > Dasyatidae > Hypanus > Hypanus sabinus. The sequence goes on along the minus strand of NC_082712.1, from coordinate 91,018,682 downwards.
CATTCTCTCTCTCTCCGTCACACTCCCCCATTCTCTCTCTCTCCGTCATACTCCCCCCATTCTCTCTCTCTGTCGTTACACGCCCCCATTCTCTCTCTCTCCGTCACACTCCCCCGTTCTCTCTATCTGTCATCACACCCCCATTCTCTTACTCCCGTCACACTTCCCCAATCTCTCTCTCTCCATCATCTCACTGCCCCATTCTCTCTCTATGTCGTCACTCCCCCATTCTCTCTGTCTCTGTCGTCACTCCCCCATTCTCTCTCTCCTGTAACACTCCCCCTTTCTCTCTCTCTCCGAAACTCTCCCCCATTCTCTCTCTCTGTCGTCACACTCCCCCTTTCTCTCTCTCTCCGAAACTCTCCCCCATTCTCTCTCTCTGTCGTCACACTCCCCCATTCTCTCTCACTCCGTCACACTCCCCAATTCTCCCTCTTCCTGTCACACTTCCCCATTCTCACTCTCTCTCCATCACACTCCCCCATTGACTCTCTCTCTCTGTCACACTCCCCCATTCTCCCTCTCTCCGTCATATTCCCCCATTCTCTCTCTGTCACACTCCCCCATTCTCTCTCTCTCCATCACACTCCACCATTCTCTCTCTCTGTCGTCACACTCCACCATTCTCCCTCTGTGTCACACTCCATCATTCTCCGTCTCCGTCACACTCCACCATTGTCCCCCTCCGTCACACTCCCCCATTCTCTCTCTCTCTCTGTTGTCACACTCACCCATTCTCTCTCTCTCGGTCAAACTTCCCCATTCTCTCACTCTCCGTTGTCACACTCCCCCATTCTCCGTCTCTCTGTCACACTCCCCCATTCTCCGTCTCTCTGTCACACTCCCCCACTCTCTCTCTGTGTCACACTCCCCCATTTTCTCTCTCTCTGTCTTCACACTCCCCCATTCTCCCTTTCTCCGTCACACTCCCCCACTCTCTCTCTGTGTCACACTCGCCCAGTCTCTCTCTCTGTTGTCACACTCCCCTATACACCCTCTCCCTGTCACACTTCCCCATTCTCTCTCTCTCTCCGTCACACTCCCCCATTCTCCCTCTCCCTGTCACACTCCCCCATTCTCTCTCTCCGTCACACTCCCCCATTCTCTCTCTCTCTGTCACACTCCCCCATTCTCTCTCTCTCTCTCTCTCTCGGTCACACTCCCCCATTCTCCCTCTCCCTGTCACACTCCCCCATTCTCCCTCTTCCTGTCACACTTCCCCATTCTCTCTTTCTCCGTCACACTCCCCCATTCTCCCTCTCCCTGTCACACTCCCCCATTCTCTCTCTCTGTCACACTCCCCCATTCTCTCTCTCTCTCTCTCTCGGTCACACTCCCCCATTCTCCCTCGCCCTGTCACACCCCCCATTCTCTCTCTCTGTCGTCACTCCCCCACTCTCTCTCCGTCGTCTCACTCCCCCATTCTCTCTCTCTCTGTCACACTCCCCCATTCTCTCTCTCTGTCGTCACACTCCCCCATTCTCTCCCTCTCCATCGTCACACCCCCCAATTCTCTCTCTCCATCGTCACACTCCCTCATTCTCTCTCTCCATCATACTCCCCCAATCTCTGTCTCTCTGTCACACTCCCCCATTCTCTCTCTCCGTCACACTCCCCCGTTCTCTCTCTCTCCATCACACTCGCCCATTCTCTCTCTCTCTCTCTCTCTCTCTGTTGTCACACTCCCCCATTCTCCCTCTCCCTGTCACACTTCCCCATTCTCTCTCTCACCGTCACACTCCCCCATTCTCTCTCTCCGTTGGTACAATCCCCCATTCTCTCTCTCTCCATCGTCACTCCCCCATTCTCTCTCTCTCCTTCACACTCCCCCATACTCCCTCTCCCTGTTACACTCCCCCATTCTCCCTCTTCCTGTCACACTTCCCCATTCTCTCTCTCTCTGTCACACTCCCCCATTCTCCCTCTCCCTGTCACACTCCCCCATTCTCTCTCTCTCTGTCACACTCCCCCATTCTCTCTCTCTCTCTCTCTTGGTCACACTCCCCCATTCTCCCTCTCCCTGTCACACTCCCCCATTCTCCCTCTTCCTGTCACACTTCCCCATTCTCTCTCTCTCTGTCACACTCCCCCATTCTCCCTCTCCCTGTCACACTCCCCCATTCTCTCTCTCTCTGTCACACTCCCCCATTCTCTCTCTCTCTCTCTCTTGGTCACACTCCCCCATTCTCCCTCTCCCTGTCACACTCCCTCATTCTCTCTCTCTCCGTCATCACTCCCCCATTCTCTCTCTAGGTCACACTCCCTCATTCTCTCCCTCTGTCACACTCCCCCATTCCCTCTCTCCATCGTCACTCCCTCATTCTCTCTCTCTCCGTCACACTCTCCCATTCTCTCTCTCCATCGTCACACACCCCCATTCTCTCTCTCTCTATCCTCACACGCCCCCATTCTCTCTCTCTCCGTCACACTCCCCCATTCTCTCTCTCTGTCGTCACACACCCCCATTCTCTTTCTCCCGTCACACTCCCCCATTCTCTCTCTCTCTGTCGTCACACACCCCCATTCTCTCTCTCCCGTCAAACTTCCCCGTTCTCTCTCTCTCTGTCACACTCCCCCATTCTCTCTCTCTCTGACACACTCCCCCATTCTCCCTCTCTCCATCACACTTTCCCATTCTCTCGCTGTCTCTGACTACCTCCCCCATTCTCTCCCTCTCTCCGTCCTCTCACTCCCCCATTCACTCTCTCTCTTATTCGTCACTCCCCCATTCTCTCACTCCTGTCACACTCCCCCTTTCTCTCTCTGCGAAGCACTCCCCCATTCTCACTCTCTGTCGTGACACACCCCAATTCTCTCTCTCTCCGTCACACTACCCCATTCTCTCTCTCTCCGTCATACTCCCCCATTCTCTCTCTCTCCGTCATACTCCCCCATGCTCTCTCTCTCCGTCGTCACTCCCCCATTCTCTCTCTCTGTTGTCACACTCCCCCATTTTCTCACTCTCTGTCTTCACACTCCCCCATTCTCCCTCTTCCTGTCACACCTCCCCATTCTCTCTCTCTCTCTGTCATACTCCCACATTCTCTCTCTCTGTCACACACCCCCATTCTCTCTCTCTCTGTCGTCACTCCCCATTCTCTCTCTCTCTGCCGTCACACTTCCCCATTCTCGCTCTCTCTCTCTCAGTCATCACTCCCCCATTCTCTCCCTCTGTCACACTCCCCCATTCCCTCTCTCCATCGTCACTCCCTCATTCTCTCTCTCTCCGTCACACTCCCCCATTCTCTCTCTCTCCGTCGTACTCCCCCCATTCTCTCTCTCTGTCGTCACACGCCCCCATTCTCTCTCTCTCCGTCACACTCCCCCGTTCTCTCTATCTGTCATCACACCCCCATTCTCTCACTCCCGTCACACTTCCCCAATCTCTCTCTCTCCATCATCTCACTGCCCCATTCTCTCTCTCTCTATGTCGTCACTCCCCCATTCTCTCTGTCTCTGTCGTCACTCCCCCATTCTCTCTCTCCTGTAACACTCCCCCTTTCTCTCGCTCTCCGAAACTCTCCCCCATTCTCTCTCTCTGTCGTCACACTCCCCCATTCTCTCTCTCTCCGTCACACTCCCCCATTCTCTCCTTCTCCATCGTCACACACCCCAATTCTCTCTCACTCCGTCACACTCCCCAATTCTCCCTCTTCCTGTCACACTTCCCCATTCTCACTCTCTCTCCATCACACTCCCCCATTGTCTCTCTCTCTGTCACACTCCCCCATTCTCCCTCTCTCTGTCATACTCCCCCATTCTCTGTCTGTCACACTCCCCCATTCTCTGTCTGTCACACTCCCCCATTCTCTCTCTCTCCATCACACTCCACCATTCTCTCTCTCTGTCGTCACACTCCACCATTCTCCCTGTGTCACACTCCATCATTCTCCGTCTCCGTCACACTCCACCATTCTCCCCCTCCGTCACACTCCCCCATTCTCTCTCTCTCTCTGTTGTCACACTCACCCATTCTCTCTCTCTCGGTCAAACTTCCCCATTCTCTCTCTCTCCGTTGTCACACTCCCCCATTCTCTCTCTCTCTGTCATACTCCCCCATTCTCTCTCTCCATCGTCACACTCCCTCATTCTCCCTCTTCCTGTCACACTTCCCCATTCTCTCTTTCTCCGTCACACTCCCCCATTCTCCCTCTCCCTGTCACACTCCCCCATTCTCTCTCTCTGTCACACTCCCCCATTCTCTCTCTCTCTGTCACACTCCCCCATTCTCTCTCTCTCTCTCTCTCTCGGTCACACTCCCCCATTCTCCCTCGCCCTGTCACACTCCCCCATTCTCTCTCTCTCCGTCATCACTCCCCCATTCTCTCTCTCGGTCACACTCCCTCATTCTCTCCCTCTGCCACACTCCCCCATTCCCTCTCTCCATCGTCACTCCCTCATTCTCTCTTTCTCCGTCACACTCTCCCATTCTCTCTCTCCATCATACTCCCCCATTCTCTCTCTCTCTATCCTCACACGCCCCCATTCTCTCTCTCTCCATCACACTCCCCCATTCTCTCTCTCTGTCGTCACACACCCCCATTCTCTTTCTCCCGTCACACTCCCCCATTCTCTCTCTCTCTATCGTCACACACCCCCATTCTCTCTCTCCCGTCAAACTTCCACGTTCTCTCTCTCTCTGTCACACTCCCCCATTCTCTCACTCCTGTCACACTCCCCCTTTCTCTCTCTGCGAAGCACTCCCCCATTCTCACTCTCTGTCGTGACACACCCCAATTCTCTCTCTCTCCGTCACACTACCCCATTCTCTCTCTCTCCGTCATACTCCCCCATTCTCTCTCTCTCTGTCATACTCCCCCATGCTCTCTCTCTCCGTCGTCACTCCCCCATTCTCTCTCTCTGTTGTCACACTCCCCCATTTTCTCACTCTCTGTCTTCACACTCCCCCATTCTCCCTCTTCCTGTCACACTTCCCCATTCTCTCTCTCTCTCTGTCATACTCCCACATTCTCTCTCTCCGTCACACACCCCCATTCTCTCTCTCTCTGTCGTCACTCCCCATTCTCTCTCTCTCTGCCGTCACACTTCCCCATTCTCGCTCTCTCTCTCTCAGTCATCACTCCCCCATTCTCTCCCTCTGTCACACTCCCCCATTCCCTCTCTCCATCGTCACTCCCTCATTCTCTCTCTCTCCGTCACACGCCCCCATTCTCTCTCTCTCCGTCACACTCCCCCGTTCTCTCTATCTGTCTTCACACCCCCATTCTCTCACTCCCGTCACACTTCCCCAATCTCTCTCTCTCCATCATCTCACTGCCCCATTCTCTCTCTCTCTATGTCGTCACTCCCCCATTCTCTCTGTCTCTGTCGTCACTCCCCCATTCTCTCTCTCCTGTAACACTCCCCCTTTCTCTCGCTCTCCGAAACTCTCCCCCATTCTCTCTCTCTGTCGTCACACTCCCCCATTCTCTCTCTCTCCGTCACACTCCCCCATTCTCTCCTTCTCCATCGTCACACACCCCAATTCTCTCTCACTCCGTCACACTCCCCAATTCTCCCTCTTCCTGTCACACTTCCCCATTCTCACTCTCTCTCCATCACACTCCCCCATTCTGTCTCTCTCCTGTCACACCCCCCATTCTCTCTCTCTGTCGTCACTCCCCCACCCTCTCTCCGTCGTCTCACTCCCCCATTCTCTCTCTCTCGTCACACTCCCCATTCTCTCTCTCTGTCGTCACACTCCCCCATTCTCTCTCTCTCCATCACACTCCACCATTCTCTCTCTCTGTCGTCACACTCCACCATTCTCCCTCTGTGTCACACTCCATCATTCTCCGTCTCCGTCACACTCCACCATTCTCCCCCTCCGTCACACTCCCCCATTCTCTCTCTCTCTCTGTTGTCACACTCACCCATTCTCTCTCTCTCGGTCAAACTTCCCCATTCTCTCTCTCTCCGTTGTCACACTCCCCCATTCTCTCTCTCTCTGTCATACTACCCCATTCTCTCTCTCCATCGTCACACTCCCTCATTCTCCCTCTTCCTGTCACACTTCCCCATTCTCTCTTTCTCCGTCACACTCCCCCATTCTCCCTCTCCCTGTCACACTCCCCCATTCTCTCTCTCTGTCACACTCCCCCATTCTCTCTCTCTCTCTCTATCGGTCACACTCCCCCATTCTCCCTCGCCCTGTCACACCCCCCATTCTCTCTCTCTGTCGTCACTCCCCCACTCTCTCTCCGTCGTCTCACTCCCCCATTCTCTCTCTCTCTGTCACACTCCCCCATTCTCTCTCTCTGTCGTCACACTCCCCCATTCTCTCCCTCTCCATCGTCACACCCCCCAATTCTCTCTCTCCATCGTCACACTCCCTCATTCTCTCTCTCCATCATACTCCCCCAATCTCTGTCTCTCTGTCACACTCCCCCATTCTCTCTCTCCGTCACACTCCCCCGTTCTCTCTCTCTCCATCACACTCGCCCATTCTCTCTCTCTCTCTCTCTCTCTCTGTTGTCACACTCCCCCATTCTCCCTCTCCCTGTCACACTTCCCCATTCTCTCTCTCACCGTCACACTCCCCCATTCTCTCTCTCCGTTGGTACAATCCCCCATTCTCTCTCTCTCCATCGTCACTCCCCCATTCTCTCTCTCTCCTTCACACTCCCCCATACTCCCTCTCCCTGTCACACTCCCCCATTCTCCCTCTTCCTGTCACACTTCCCCATTCTCTCTCTCTCTGTCACACTCCCCCATTCTCCCTCTCCCTGTCACACTCCCCCATTCTCTCTCTCTCTGTCACACTCCCCCATTCTCTCTCTCTCTCTCTCTTGGTCACACTCCCCCATTCTCCCTCTCCCTGTCACACTCCCCCATTCTCCCTCTTCCTGTCACACTTCCCCATTCTCTCTCTCTCTGTCACACTCCCCCATTCTCCCTCTCCCTGTCACACTCCCCCATTCTCTCTCTCTCTGTCACACTCCCCCATTCTCTCTCTCTCTCTCTCTTGGTCACACTCCCCCATTCTCCCTCTCCCTGTCACACTCCCTCATTCTCTCTCTCTCCGTCATCACTCCCCCATTCTCTCTCTAGGTCACACTCCCTCATTCTCTCCCTCTGTCACACTCCCCCATTCCCTCTCTCCATCGTCACTCCCTCATTCTCTCTCTCTCCGTCACACTCTCCCATTCTCTCTCTCCATCGTCACACACCCCCATTCTCTCTCTCTCTATCCTCACACGCCCCCATTCTCTCTCTCTCCGTCACACTCCCCCATTCTCTCTCTCTGTCGTCACACACCCCCATTCTCTTTCTCCCGTCACACTCCCCCATTCTCTCTCTCTCTGTCGTCACACACCCCCATTCTCTCTCTCCCGTCAAACTTCCCCGTTCTCTCTCTCTCTGTCACACTCCCCCATTCTCTCTCTCTCTGACACACTCCCCCATTCTCCCTCTCTCCATCACACTTTCCCATTCTCTCGCTGTCTCTGACTACCTCCCCCATTCTCTCCCTCTCTCCGTCCTCTCACTCCCCCATTCACTCTCTCTTATTCGTCACTCCCCCATTCTCTCACTCCTGTCACACTCCCCCTTTCTCTCTCTGCGAAGCACTCCCCCATTCTCACTCTCTGTCGTGACACACCCCAATTCTCTCTCTCTCCGTCACACTACCCCATTCTCTCTCTCTCCGTCATACTCCCCCATTCTCTCTCTCTCCGTCATACTCCCCCATGCTCTCTCTCTCCGTCGTCACTCCCCCATTCTCTCTCTCTGTTGTCACACTCCCCCATTTTCTCACTCTCTGTCTTCACACTCCCCCATTCTCCCTCTTCCTGTCACACTTCCCCATTCTCTCTCTCTCTGTCATACTCCCACATTCTCTCTCTCTGTCACACACCCCCATTCTCTCTCTCTCTGTCGTCACTCCCCATTCTCTCTCTCTCTGCCGTCACACTTCCCCATTCTCGCTCTCTCTCTCTCAGTCATCACTCCCCCATTCTCTCCCTCTGTCACACTCCCCCATTCCCTCTCTCCATCGTCACTCCCTCATTCTCTCTCTCTCCGTCACACTCCCCCATTCTCTCTCTCTCCGTCGTACTCCCCCCATTCTCTCTCTCTGTCGTCACACGCCCCCATTCTCTCTCTCTCCGTCACACTCCCCCGTTCTCTCTATCTGTCATCACACCCCCATTCTCTCACTCCCGTCACACTTCCCCAATCTCTCTCTCTCCATCATCTCACTGCCCCATTCTCTCTCTCTCTATGTCGTCACTCCCCCATTCTCTCTGTCTCTGTCGTCACTCCCCCATTCTCTCTCTCCTGTAACACTCCCCCTTTCTCTCGCTCTCCGAAACTCTCCCCCATTCTCTCTCTCTGTCGTCACACTCCCCCATTCTCTCTCTCTCCGTCACACTCCCCCATTCTCTCCTTCTCCATCGTCACACACCCCAATTCTCTCTCACTCCGTCACACTCCCCAATTCTCCCTCTTCCTGTCACACTTCCCCATTCTCACTCTCTCTCCATCACACTCCCCCATTGTCTCTCTCTCTGTCACACTCCCCCATTCTCCCTCTCTCTGTCATACTCCCCCATTCTCTGTCTGTCACACTCCCCCATTCTCTGTCTGTCACACTCCCCCATTCTCTCTCTCTCCATCACACTCCACCATTCTCTCTCTCTGTCGTCACACTCCACCATTCTCCCTGTGTCACACTCCATCATTCTCCGTCTCCGTCACACTCCACCATTCTCCCCCTCCGTCACACTCCCCCATTCTCTCTCTCTCTCTGTTGTCACACTCACCCATTCTCTCTCTCTCGGTCAAACTTCCCCATTCTCTCTCTCTCCGTTGTCACACTCCCCCATTCTCTCTCTCTCTGTCATACTCCCCCATTCTCTCTCTCCATCGTCACACTCCCTCATTCTCCCTCTTCCTGTCACACTTCCCCATTCTCTCTTTCTCCGTCACACTCCCCCATTCTCCCTCTCCCTGTCACACTCCCCCATTCTCTCTCTCTGTCACACTCCCCCATTCTCTCTCTCTCTGTCACACTCCCCCATTCTCTCTCTCTCTCTCTCTCTCGGTCACACTCCCCCATTCTCCCTCGCCCTGTCACACTCCCCCATTCTCTCTCTCTCCGTCATCACTCCCCCATTCTCTCTCTCGGTCACACTCCCTCATTCTCTCCCTCTGCCACACTCCCCCATTCCCTCTCTCCATCGTCACTCCCTCATTCTCTCTTTCTCCGTCACACTCTCCCATTCTCTCTCTCCATCATACTCCCCCATTCTCTCTCTCTCTATCCTCACACGCCCCCATTCTCTCTCTCTCCATCACACTCCCCCATTCTCTCTCTCTGTCGTCACACACCCCCATTCTCTTTCTCCCGTCACACTCCCCCATTCTCTCTCTCTCTATCGTCACACACCCCCATTCTCTCTCTCCCGTCAAACTTCCCCGTTCTCTCTCTCTCTGTCACACTCCCCCATTCTCTCACTCCTGTCACACTCCCCCTTTCTCTCTCTGCGAAGCACTCCCCCATTCTCACTCTCTGTCGTGACACACCCCAATTCTCTCTCTCTCCGTCACACTACCCCATTCTCTCTCTCTCCGTCATACTCCCCCATTCTCTCTCTCTCTGTCATACTCCCCCATGCTCTCTCTCTCCGTCGTCACTCCCCCATTCTCTCTCTCTGTTGTCACACTCCCCCATTTTCTCACTCTCTGTCTTCACACTCCCCCATTCTCCCTCTTCCTGTCACACTTCCCCATTCTCTCTCTCTCTCTGTCATACTCCCACATTCTCTCTCTCCGTCACACACCCCCATTCTCTCTCTCTCTGTCGTCACTCCCCATTCTCTCTCTCTCTGCCGTCACACTTCCCCATTCTCGCTCTCTCTCTCTCAGTCATCACTCCCCCATTCTCTCCATCTGTCACACTACCCCATTCCCTCTCTCCATCGTCACTCCCTCATTCTCTCTCTCTCCGTCACACGCCCCCATTCTCTCTCTCTCCGTCACACTCCCCCGTTCTCTCTATCTGTCTTCACACCCCCATTCTCTCACTCCCGTCACACTTCCCCAATCTCTCTCTCTCCATCATCTCACTGCCCCATTCTCTCTCTCTCTATGTCGTCACTCCCCCATTCTCTCTGTCTCTGTCGTCACTCCCCCATTCTCTCTCTCCTGTAACACTCCCCCTTTCTCTCTCTCTCCGAAACTCTCCCCCATTCTCTCTCTCTGTCGTCACACTCCCCCATTCTCTCTCTCTCCGTCACACTCCCCCATTCTCTCCTTCTCCATCGTCACACACCCCAATTCTCTCTCACTCCGTCACACTCCCCAATTCTCCCTCTTCCTGTCACACTTCCCCATTCTCACTCTCTCTCCATCACACTCCCCCATTGACTCTCTCTCTCTGTCACACTCCCCCATTCTCCCTCTCTCCGTCATACTCCCCCATTCTCTGTCTGTCACACTCCCCCATTCTCTCTCTCTCCATCACACTCCACCATTCTCTCTCTTTGTCGTCACACTCCACCATTCTCCCTCTGTGTCACACTCCATCATTCTCCGTCTCCGTCACACTCCACCATTCTCCCCCTCCGTCACACTCCCCCATTCTCTCTCTCTCTCTGTTGTCACACTCACCCATTCTCTCTCTCTCCGTCAAACTTCCCCATTCTCTCTCTCTCCGTTGTCACACTCCCCCATTCTCCGTCTCTCTGTCACACTCCCCCACTCTCTCTCTGTGTCACACTCCCCCATTCTCCGTCTCTCTGTCACACTCCCCCATTCTCCGTCTCTCTGTCACACTCCCCCACTCTCTCTCTGTGTCACACTCCCCCATTTTCTCTCTCTCTGTCTTCACACTCCCCCATTCTCCCTTTCTCCGTCACACTCCCCCACTCTCTCTCTGTGTCACACTCGCCCAGTCTCTCTCTCTGTTGTCACACTCCCCTATACACCCTCTCCCTGTCACACTCCCCCATTCTCTCTCTCCGTCACACTCCCCCATTCTCTCTCTCTCTGTCACACTCCCTCATTCTCCCTCTCCCTGTCACACTCCCCCATTCTCTCTCTCTCCGTCATCACTCCCCCATTCTCTCTCTCTCGGTCACACTCCCTCATTCTCTCCCTCTGTCACACTCCCCAATTCCCTCTCTCCATCGTCACTCCCTCATTCTCTCTCTCTCCGTCACACTCTCCCATTCTCTCTCTCTCCGTCATACTCACCCATTCTCTCTCTCTCTATCCTCACACGCCCCCATTCTCTCACTCTCCGTCACACTCCCCCATTCTCTCTCTCTGTCGTCACACACCCCCATTCTCTTTCTCCCGTCACACTCCCCCATTCTCTCTCTCTCTGTCGTCACACACCCCCATTCTCTCTCTCCCGTCAAACTTCCCCGTTCTCTCTCTCTCTGTCATCACACTCCCCCATTCTCTGTCTCTCTGTCACACTCCCCCATTCTCCCTCTCTCCATCACACTTTCCCATTCTCTCGCTGTCTCTGACTACCTCCCCCATTCTCTCTCTCTCTCCGTCGTCTCACTCCCCCATTCTCTCTCTCTCTTATTCGTCACTCCCCCATTCTCTCTGACTCTGTCGTCACTCCCCCATTCTCTCACACCTGTCACACTCCCCCTTTTTCTCTCTCTGCGAAGCACTCCCCCATTCTCACTCTCTGTCGTGACACACCCCAATTCTCTCTCTCTCCGTCACACTACCCCATTCTCTCTCTCTCCGTCACACTCCCCCATTCTCTCTCTCTGTCGTCACACTCCCCCATTCTCTCTCTCTCCGTCGTCACACTCCCCCAATCTCTCTCTCTGTCGTCACTCCCCCACTCTCTCTCTCCGTCGTCTCACTCCCCCATTCTGTCTCTCTCCTGTCACACTCCCCCATACTCTCTCTCTGTCGTCACTCCCCCACCCTCTCTCCGTCGTCTCACTCCCCCATTCTCTCTCTCTCCTGTCACGCTCCCCCATTCTCTCTCTCTCTGTCACACTCCCCCATTCTCTCTCTCTGTCGTCACACTCCCCCATTCTCTCCCTCTCCATCGTCACACACCCCAATTCTCTCTCTCCATCGTCACACTCCCTCATTCTCTCTCTCCATCATACTCCCCCAATCTCTGTCTCTCCGTCACACTCCCCCGTTCTCTCTCTCTCCATCACACTCGCCCATTCTCTCTCTCTCTCTCTCTCTGTTGTCACACTACCCCATACTACCTCTCCCTGTCACACTTCCCCATTCTCTCTCTCACCGTCACACTCCCCCATTCTCTCTCTCTCCGTCGTCACTCCCCCATTCTCTCTCTCTGTTGTCACACTCCCCCATTTTCTCACTCTGTCTTCACACTCCCCCATTCTTCCTCTCTCCATCACACTCCCCCACTCTCTCTGTGTCACACTTGCCCATTCTCTCTCTCTCTGTTGTCACACTCCCCCATTCTCTCTATCTGTCATCAGTCCCCCACTCTTTCTCTCCGTCGTCTCACTCCCCCATTCTCTCTCTCTCTGTCACACTCCCCCATTCTCTCTCTCTGTCGTCACACTCCCCCATTCTCTCCCTCTCCATCATCACACACCCCAATTCTCTCTCTCCATCGTCACACTCCCCAATTCTCTCTCTCCATCGTCACACTCCCTCATTCTCTCTCTCCATCATACTCCCCCAATCTCTGTCTCTCCGTCACACTCCCCCGTTCTCTCTCTCTCCATCACACTCGCCCATTCTCTCTCTCTCTCTCTCTCTGTTGTCACACTACCCCATACTACCTCTCCCTGTCACACTTCCCCATTCTCTCTCTCACCGTCACACTCCCCCATTCTCTCTCTCTCCGTCGTCACTCCCCCATTCTCTCTCTCTGTTGTCACACTCCCCCATTTTCTCACTCTGTCTTCACACTCCCCCATTCTTCCTCTCTCCATCACACTCCCCCACTCTCTCTGTGTCACACTTGCCCATTCTCTCTCTCTCTGTTGTCACACTCCCCCATACTCCCTCTCCCTGTCACACTTCCCCATTCTCTCTCTCTCTCCGTCACACTCCCCCATTCTCCCTCTTCCTGTCACACTTCCCCATTCTCTCCCTCTCCCTGTCACACTCCCACATTCTCTCTCTCCGTCACACACCCCCATTCTCTCTCTCTCTGTCGTCACTCCCCATTCTCTCTCTCTCTGCCGTCACACTTCCCCATTCTCGCTCTCTCTCTCCGTCATCACTCCCCCATACTCTCTCTCCGTCACACTCCCACATTCTCTCCCTCTGTCACACTCCCCCATTCCCTCTCTCCATCGTCACTCCCTCATTCTCTCTCTCTCCGTCACACTCCCCCATTCTCTCTCTCCGTCACACTCCCCCATTCTATCTGTCGTCACACACCCCCATTCTCTCGCTGCTGTCACACTTCCCCAATCTCTCTCTCTCCATCGTCTCACTGCCTCATTCTCTCTCTCTCGATGTCGTCACTCCCCCATTCTCTCTGTCTCTGTCGTCACTCCCCCATTCTCTCTCTCCTGTAACACTCCCCCTTTCTCTCTCTCTCTGAAACATTCCCCCATTCTCTCTCTCTGTCGTCACACTCCCCCAATTCTCTCTCACTCCGTCACACTCCCCCATTCTCCCTCTTCCTGTCACACTTCCCCATTCTCTCTCTCTCTCTGTCATACTCCCACATTCTCTCTCTCCGTCACACACCCCCATTCTCTCTCTCTCTGTCGTCACTCCCCATTCTCTCTCTCTCTGCCGTCACACTTCCCCATTCTCGCTCTCTCTCTCTCAGTCATCACTCCCCCATTTTCTCCCTCTGTCACACTCCCCCATTCCCTCTCTCCATCGTCACTCCCTCATTCTCTCTCTCTCCGTCACACTCCCCCATTCTCTCTCTCTCCGTCATACTCCCCCCATTCTCTCTCTCTGTCGTCACACGCCCCCATTCTCTCTCTCTCCGTCACACTCCCCCGTTCTCTCTATCTGTCATCATACCCCCATTCTCTCACTCCCGTCACACTTCCCCAATCTCTCTCTCTCCATCATCTCACTGCCCCATTCTCTCTCTCTCTATGTCGTCACTCCCCCATTCTCTCTGTCTCTGTCGTCACTCCCCCATTCTCTCTCTCCTGTAACACTCCCCCTTTCTCTCTCTCTCCGAAACTCTCCCCCATTCTCTCTCTCTGTCGTCACACTCCCCCTTTCTCTCTCTCTCCGAAACTCTCCCCCATTCACTCTCTCTGTCGTCACACTCCCCCATTCTCTCTCACTCCGTCACACTCCCCAATTCTCCCTCTTCCTGTCACACTTCCCCATTCTCACTCTCTCTCCATCACACTCCCCCATTGACTCTCTCTCTCTGTCACACTCCCCCATTCTCCCTCTCTCCGTCATACTCCCCCATTCTCTGTCTGTCACACTCCCCCATTCTCTCTCTCTCCATCACACTCCACCATTCTCTCTCTCTGTCGTCACACTCCACCATTCTCCCTCTGTGTCACACTCCATCATTCTCCGTCTCCGTCACACTCCACCATTCTCCCCCTCCGTCACACTCCCCCATTCTCTCTCTCTCTCTGTTGTCACACTCACCCATTCTCTCTCTCTCGGTCAAACTTCCCCATTCTCTCACTCTCCGTTGTCACACTCCCCCATTCTCCGTCTCTCTGTCACACTCCCCCATTCTCCGTCTCTCTGTCACACTCCCCCACTCTCTCTCTGTGTCACACTCCCCCATTTTCTCTCTCTGTGTCTTCACACTCCCCCATTCTCCCTTTCTCCGTCACACTCCCCCACTCTCTCTCTGTGTCACACTCGCCCAGTCTCTCTCTCTGTTGTCACACTCCCCTATACACCCTCTCCCTGTCACACTTCCCCATTCTCTCTCTCTCCGTCACACTCCCCCATTCTCCCTCTCCCTGTCACACTCCCCCATTCTCTCTCTCCGTCACACTCCCCCATTCTCTCTCTCTCTGTCACACTCCCCCATTCTCTCTCTCTCTCTCTCTCGGTCACACTCCCCCATTCTCCCTCTCCCTGTCACACTCCCCCATTCTCCCTCTTCCTGTCACACTTCCCCATTCTCTCTTTCTCCGTCACACTCCCCCATTCTCCCTCTCCCTGTCTCACTCCCCCATTCTCTCTCTCTGTCACACTCCCCCATTCTCTCTCTCTCTCTCTCTCTCGGTCACACTCCCCCATTCTCCCTCGCCCTGTCACACTCCCCCATTCTCTCTCTCTCCGTCATCACTCCCCCATTCTCTCTCTCGGTCACACTCCCCCATTCCCTCTCTCCATCGTCACTCCCTCATTCTCTCTTTCTCCGTCACACTCTCCCATTCTCTCTCTCCATCATACTCCCCCATTCTCTCTCTCTCTATCCTCACACGCCCCCATTCTCTCTCTCTCCATCACACTCCCCCATTCTCTCTCTCTGTCGTCACACACCCCCATTCTCTTTCTCCCGTCACACTCCCCCATTCTCTCTCTCTCTATCGTCACACACCCCCATTCTCTCTCTCCCGTCAAACTTCCCCGTTCTCTCTCTCTCTGTCACACTCCCCCATTCTCTCTCTCTCTGACACACTCCCCCATTCTCCCTCTCTCCATCACACTTTCCCATTCTCTCGCTGTCTCTGACTACCTCCCCCATTCTCTCCCTCTCTCCGTCGTCTCACTCCCCCATTCTCTCTCTCTCCGTCGTCTCACTCCCCCATTCTCTCTCTCTCTTATTCGTCACTCCCCCATTCTCACTCTCTGTCGTGACACACCCCAATTCTCTCTCTGTCCGTCACACTACCCCATTCTCCCTCTCCCTGTCACACTCCCCCATTCTCTCTCTCCATCGTCACACTCCCTCATTCTCCCTCACTCTGTCACACTCCCCCACTCTCTCTCTCCGTCGTCTCACTCCCCCATTCTGTCTCTCTCCTGTCACACCCCCCATTCTCTCTCTCTGTCGTCACTCCCCCACCCTCTCTCCGTCGTCTCACTCCCCCATTCTCTCTCTCTCGTCACACTCCCCATTCTCTCTCTCTGTCGTCACACTCCCCCATTCTCTCTCTCTCTGTCACACTCCCCCATTCTCTCTCTCTGTCGTCACACTCCCCCATTCTCTCCCTCTCCATCGTCACACCCCCCAATTCTCTCTCTCCATCGTCACACTCCCTCATTCTCTCTCTCCATCATACTCCCCCAATCTCTGTCTCTCTGTCACACTCCCCCATTCTCTCTCTCTGTCACACTCCCCCGTTCTCTCTCTCTCCATCACACTCGCCCATTCTCTCTCTCTCTCTCTCTCTCTGTTGTCACACTACCCCATACTGCCTCTCCCTGTCACACTTCCCCATTCTCTCTCTCACCGTCACACTCCCCCATTCTCTCTCTCCGTTGGTACAATCCCCCATTCTCTCTCTCTCCATCGTCACTCCCCCATTCTCTCTCTCGGTCACACTCCCCCATTCCCTCTCTCCATCGTCACTCCCTCATTCTCTCTTTCTCCGTCACACTCTCCCATTCTCTCTCTCCATCATACTCCCCCATTCTCTCTCTCTCTATCCTCACACGCCCCCATTCTCTCTCTCTCCATCACACTCCCCCATTCTCTCTCTCTGTCGTCACACACCCCCATTCTCTTTCTCCCGTCACACTCCCCCATTCTCTCTCTCTCTATCGTCACACACCCCCATTCTCTCTCTCCCGTCAAACTTCCCCGTTCTCTCTCTCTCTGTCACACTCCCCCATTCTCTCTCTCTCTGACACACTCCCCCATTCTCCCTCTCTCCATCACACTTTCCCATTCTCTCGCTGTCTCTGACTACCTCCCCCATTCTCTCCCTCTCTCCGTCGTCTCACTCCCCCATTCTCTCTCTCTCCGTCGTCTCACTCCCCCATTCTCTCTCTCTCTTATTCGTCACTCCCCCATTCTCACTCTCTGTCGTGACACACCCCAATTCTCTCTCTCTCCGTCACACTACCCCATTCTCCCTCTCCCTGTCACACTCCCCCATTCTCTCTCTCCATCGTCACACTCCCTCATTCTCCCTCACTCTGTCACACTCCCCCACTCTCTCTCTCCGTCGTCTCACTCACCCATTCTGTCTCTCTCCTGTCACACCCCCCATTCTCTCTCTCTGTCGTCACTCCCCCACCCTCTCTCCGTCGTCTCACTCCCCCATTCTCTCTCTCTCGTCACACTCCCCATTCTCTCTCTCTGTCGTCACACTCCCCCATTCTCTCTCTCTCTGTCACACTCCCCCATTCTCTCTCTCTGTCGTCACACTCCCCCATTCTCTCCCTCTCCATCGTCACACCCCCCAATTCTCTCTCTCCATCGTCACACTCCCTCATTCTCTCTCTCCATCATACTCCCCCAATCTCTGTCTCTCTGTCACACTCCCCCATTCTCTCTCTCTGTCACACTCCCCCGTTCTCTCTCTCTCCATCACACTCGCCCATTCTCTCTCTCTCTCTCTCTCTCTGTTGTCACACTACCCCATACTGCCTCTCCCTGTCACACTTCCCCATTCTCTCTCTCACCGTCACACTCCCCCATTCTCTCTCTCCGTTGGTACAATCCCCCATTCTCTCTCTCTCCATCGTCACTCCCCCATTCTCTCGCTCTCCTTCACACTCCCCCATTCTTCCTCTCTCCATCACACTCCCCCACTCTCTCTGTGTCACACTCCCCCATACTCCCTCTCCCTGTCACACTCCCCCATTCTCCCTCTTCCTGTCACACTTCCCCATTCTCTCTCTCTCTGTCACACTCCCCCATTCTCCCTCTCCCTGTCACACTCCCCCATTCTCTCTCTCTCTCTCTCTTGGTCACACTCCCCCATTCTCCCTCCCCCTGTCACACTCCCCCATTCTCTCTCTCTCCGTCATCACTCCCCCATTCTCTCTCTAGGTCACACTCCCTCATTCTCTCCCTCTGTCACACTCCCCCATTCTCTCTCTCTGTTGTCACACTCCCCCATTTTCTCACTCTCTGTCTTCACACTCCCCCATTCTCCCTCTTCCTGTCACACTTCCCCATTCTCTCTCTCTCTCTCTGTCATACTCCCACATTCTCTCTCTCCGTCACACACCCCCATTCTCTCTCTCTCTGTCGTCACTCCCCATTCTCTCTCTCTCTGCCGTCACACTTCCCCATTCTCGCTCTCTCTCTCTCAGTCATCACTCCCCCATTCTCTCCCTCTGTCACACTCCCCCATTCCCTCTCTCCATCGTCACTCCCTCATTCTCTCTCTCTCCGTCACACGCCCCCATTCTCTCTCTCTCCGTCACACTCCCCCGTTCTCTCTATCTGTCTTCACACCCCCATTCTCTCACTCCCGTCACACTTCCCCAATCTCTCTCTCTCCATCATCTCACTGCCCCATTCTCTCTCTCTATGTCGTCACTCCCCCATTCTCTCTGTCTCTGTCGTCACTCCCCCATTCTCTCTCTCCTGTAACACTCCCCCTTTCTCTCTCTCTCCGAAACTCTCCCCCATTCTCTCTCTCTGTCGTCACACTCCCCCATTCTCTCTCTCTCCGTCACACTCCCCCATTCTCTCCTTCTCCATCGTCACACACCCCAATTCTCTCTCACTCCGTCACACTCCCCAATTCTCCCTCTTCCTGTCACACTTCCCCATTCTCACTCTCTCTCCATCACACTCCCCCATTGACTCTCTCTCTCTGTCACACTCCCCCATTCTCCCTCTCTCCGTCATACTCCCCCATTCTCTGTCTGTCACACTCCCCCATTCTCTCTCTCTCCATCACACTCCACCATTCTCTCTCTCTGTCGTCACACTCCACCATTCTCCCTCTGTGTCACACTCCATCATTCTCCGTCTCCGTCACACTCCACCATTCTCCCCCTCCGTCACACTCCCCCATTCTCTCTCTCTCTCTGTTGTCACACTCACCCATTCTCTCTCTCTCGGTCAAACTTCCCCATTCTCTCTCTCTCCGTTGTCACACTCCCCCATTCTCTCTCTCTCTGTCATACTCACCCATTCTCTCTCTCCATCGTCACACTCCCTCATTCTCCCTCTTCCTGTCACACTTCCCCATTCTCTCTTTCTCCGTCACACTCCCCCATTCTCCCTCTCCCTGTCACACTCCCCCATTCTCTCTCTCTGTCACACTCCCCCATTCTCTCTCTCTCTGTCACACTCCCCCATTCTCTCTCTCTCTCTCTCTCGGTCACACTCCCCCATTCTCCCTCGCCCTGTCACACTCCCCCATTCTCTCTCTCTCCGTCATCACTCCCCCATTCTCTCTCTCGGTCACACTCCCTCATTCTCTCCCTCTGCCACACTCCCCCATTCCCTCTCTCCATCGTCACTCCCTCATTCTCTCTTTCTCCATCACACTCTCCCATTCTCTCTCTCCATCATACTCCCCCATTCTCTCTCTCTCTATCCTCACACGCCCCCATTCTCTCTCTCTCCATCACACTCCCCCATTCTCTCTCTCTGTCGTCACACACCCCCAATTCTCTTTCTCCCGTCACACTCCCCCATTCTCTCTCTCTCTATCCTCACACGCCCCCATTCTCTCTCTCCCGTCAAACTTCCCCGTTCTCTCTCTCTCTGTCACACTCCCCCATTCTCTCACTCCTGTCACACTCCCCCTTTCTCTCTCTGCGAAGCACTCCCACATTCTCACTCTCTGTCGTGACACACCCCAATTCTCTCTCTCTCCGTCACACTACCCCATTCTCTCTCTCTCCGTCATACTCCCCCATTCTCTCTCTCTCTGTCATACTCCCCCATGCTCTCTCTCTCCGTCGTCACTCCCCCATTCTCTCTCTCTGTTGTCACACTCCCCCATTTTCTCACTCTCTGTCTTCACACTCCCCCATTCTCCCTCTTCCTGTCACACTTCCCCATTCTCTCTCTCTCTCTGTCATACTCCCACATTCTCTCTCTCCGTCACACACCCCCATTCTCTCTCTCTCTGTCGTCACTCCCCATTCTCTCTCTCTCTGCCGTCACACTTCCCCATTCTCGCTCTCTCTCTCTCAGTCATCACTCCCCCATTCTCTCCCTCTGTCACACTCCCCCATTCCCTCTCTCCATCGTCACTCCCTCATTCTCTCTCTCTCCGTCACACTCCCCCATTCTCTCTCTCTCCGTCATACTCCCCCCATTCTCTCTCTCTGTCGTCACACGCCCCCATTCTCTCTCTCTCCGTCACACTCCCCCGTTCTCTCTATCTGTCATCACACCCCCATTCTCTCACTCCCGTCACACTTCCCCAATCTCTCTCTCTCCATCATCTCACTGCCCCATTCTCTCTCTCTCTATGTCGTCACTCCCCCATTCTCTGTCTCTGTCGTCACTCCCCCATTCTCTCTCTCCTGTAACACTCCCCCTTTCTCTCTCTCTCCGAAACTCTCCCCCATTCTCTCTCTCTGTCGTCACACTCCCCCATTCTCTCTCTCTCCGTCACACTCCCCCATTCTCTCCTTCTCCATCGTCACACACCCCAATTCTCTCTCACTCCGTCACACTCCCCAATTCTCCCTCTTCCTGTCACACTTCCCCATTCTCACTCTCTCTCCATCACACTCCCCCATTGACTCTCTCTCTCTGTCACACTCCCCCATTCTCCCTCTCTCCGTCATACTCCCCCATTCTCTGTCTGTCACACTCCCCCATTCTCTCTCTCTCCATCACACTCCACCATTCTCTCTCTTTGTCGTCACACTCCACCATTCTCCCTCTGTGTCACACTCCATCATTCTCCATCTCCGTCACACTCCATCATTCTCCCCCTCCGTCACACTCCCCCATTCTCTCTCTCTCTCTGTTGTCACACTCACCCATTCTCTCTCTCTCCGTCAAACTTCCCCATTCTCTCTCTCTCCGTTGTCACACTCCCCCATTCTCCGTCTCTCTGTCACACTCCCCCACTCTCTCTCTGTGTCACACTCCCCCATTCTCCGTCTCTCTGTCACACTCCCCCATTCTCTCTCTAGGTCACACTCCCTCATTCTCTCCCTCTGTCACACTCCCCCATTCTCTCTCTCTGTTGTCACACTCCCCCATTTTCTCACTCTCTGTCTTCACACTCCCCCATTCTCCCTCTTCCTGTCACACTTCCCCATTCTCTCTCTCTCTCTCTGTCATACTCCCACATTCTCTCTCTCCGTCACACACCCCCATTCTCTCTCTCTCTGTCGTCACTCCCCATTCTCTCTCTCTCTGCCGTCACACTTCCCCATTCTCGCTCTCTCTCTCTCAGTCATCACTCCCCCATTCTCTCCCTCTGTCACACTCCCCCATTCCCTCTCTCCATCGTCACTCCCTCATTCTCTCTCTCTCCGTCACACTCCCCCATTCTCTCTCTCTCCGTCGTACTCCCCCCATTCTCTCTCTCTGTCGTCACACGCCCCCATTCTCTCTCTCTCCGTCACACTCCCCCGTTCTCTCTATCTGTCATCACACCCCCATTCTCTCACTCCCGTCACACTTCCCCAATCTCTCTCTCTCCATCATCTCACTGCCCCATTCTCTCTCTCTCTATGTCGTCACTCCCCCATTCTCTCTGTCTCTGTCGTCACTCCCCCATTCTCTCTCTCCTGTAACACTCCCCCTTTCTCTCTCTCTCCGTCACACTCCCCCATTCTCTCCTTCTCCATCGTCACACACCCCAATTCTCTCTCACTCCGTCACACTCCCCAATTCTCCCTCTTCCTGTCACACTCCCCCATTCTCTCTCTCCATCGTCACACTCCCTCATTCTCCCTCACTCTGTCACACTCCCCCACTCTCTCTCTCCGTCGTCTCACTCCCCCATTCTGTCTCTCTCCTGTCACACCCCCCATTCTCTCTCTCTGTCGTCACTCCCCCACCCTCTCTCCGTCGTCTCACTCCCCCATTCTCTCTCTCTCGTCACACTCCCCATTCTCTCTCTCTGTCGTCACACTCCCCCATTCTCTCTCTCTCTGTCACACTCCCCCATTCTCTCTCTCTGTCGTCACACTCCCCCATTCTCTCCCTCTCCATCGTCACACCCCCCAATTCTCTCTCTCCATCGTCACACTCCCTCATTCTCTCTCTCCATCATACTCCCCCAATCTCTGTCTCTCTGTCACACTCCCCCATTCTCTCTCTCTGTCACACTCCCCCGTTCTCTCTCTCTCCATCACACTCGCCCATTCTCTCTCTCTCTCTCTCTCTCTGTTGTCACACTACCCCATACTGCCTCTCCCTGTCACACTTCCCCATTCTCTCTCTCACCGTCACACTCCACCATTCTCTCTCTTTGTCGTCACACTCCACCATTCTCCCTCTGTGTCACACTCCATCATTCTCCATCTCCGTCACACTCCATCATTCTCCCCCTCCGTCACACTCCCCCATTCTCTCTCTCTCTCTGTTGTCACACTCACCCATTCTCTCTCTCTCCGTCAAACTTCCCCATTCTCTCTCTCTCCGTTGTCACACTCCCCCATTCTCCGTCTCTCTGTCACACTCCCCCACTCTCTCTCTGTGTCACACTCCCCCATTCTCCGTCTCTCTGTCACACTCCCCCATTCTCTCTCTAGGTCACACTCCCTCATTCTCTCCCTCTGTCACACTCCCCCATTCTCTCTCTCTGTTGTCACACTCCCCCATTTTCTCACTCTCTGTCTTCACACTCCCCCATTCTCCCTCTTCCTGTCACACTTCCCCATTCTCTCTCTCTCTCTCTGTCATACTCCCACATTCTCTCTCTCCGTCACACACCCCCATTCTCTCTCTCTCTGTCGTCACTCCCCATTCTCTCTCTCTCTGCCGTCACACTTCCCCATTCTCGCTCTCTCTCTCTCAGTCATCACTCCCCCATTCTCTCCCTCTGTCACACTCCCCCATTCCCTCTCTCCATCGTCACTCCCTCATTCTCTCTCTCTCCGTCACACTCCCCCATTCTCTCTCTCTCCGTCGTACTCCCCCCATTCTCTCTCTCTGTCGTCACACGCCCCCATTCTCTCTCTCTCCGTCACACTCCCCCGTTCTCTCTATCTGTCATCACACCCCCATTCTCTCACTCCCGTCACACTTCCCCAATCTCTCTCTCTCCATCATCTCACTGCCCCATTCTCTCTCTCTCTATGTCGTCACTCCCCCATTCTCTCTGTCTCTGTCGTCACTCCCCCATTCTCTCTCTCCTGTAACACTCCCGCTTTCTCTCTCTCTCCGTCACACTCCCCCATTCTCTCCTTCTCCATCGTCACACACCCCAATTCTCTCTCACTCCGTCACACTCCCCAATTCTCCCTCTTCCTGTCACACTCCCCCATTCTCTCTCTCCATCGTCACACTCCCTCATTCTCCCTCACTCTGTCACACTCCCCCACTCTCTCTCTCCGTCGTCTCACTCCCCCATTCTGTCTCTCTCCTGTCACACCCCCCATTCTCTCTCTCTGTCGTCACTCCCCCACCCTCTCTCCGTCGTCTCACTCCCCCATTCTCTCTCTCTCGTCACACTCCCCATTCTCTCTCTCTGTCGTCACACTCCCCCATTCTCTCTCTCTCTGTCACACTCCCCCATTCTCTCTCTCTGTCGTCACACTCCCCCATTCTCTCCCTCTCCATCGTCACACCCCCCAATTCTCTCTCTCCATCGTCACACTCCCTCATTCTCTCTCTCCATCATACTCCCCCAATCTCTGTCTCTCTGTCACACTCCCCCATTCTCTCTCTCTGTCACACTCCCCCGTTCTCTCTCTCTCCATCACACTCGCCCATTCTCTCTCTCTCTCTCTCTCTCTGTTGTCACACTACCCCATACTGCCTCTCCCTGTCACACTTCCCCATTCTCTCTCTCACCGTCACACTCCACCATTCTCTCTCTTTGTCGTCACACTCCACCATTCTCCCTCTGTGTCACACTCCATCATTCTCCATCTCCGTCACACTCCATCATTCTCCCCCTCCGTCACACTCCCCCATTCTCTCTCTCTCTCTGTTGTCACACTCACCCATTCTCTCTCTCTCCGTCAAACTTCCCCATTCTCTCTCTCTCCGTTGTCACACTCCCCCATTCTCCGTCTCTCTGTCACACTCCCCCACTCTCTCTCTGTGTCACACTCCCCCATTCTCCGTCTCTCTGTCACACTCCCCCATTCTCTCTCTAGGTCACACTCCCTCATTCTCTCCCTCTGTCACACTCCCCCATTCTCTCTCTCTGTTGTCACACTCCCCCATTTTCTCACTCTCTGTCTTCACACTCCCCCATTCTCCCTCTTCCTGTCACACTTCCCCATTCTCTCTCTCTCTCTCTGTCATACTCCCACATTCTCTCTCTCCGTCACACACCCCCATTCTCTCTCTCTCTGTCGTCACTCCCCATTCTCTCTCTCTCTGCCGTCACACTTCCCCATTCTCGCTCTCTCTCTCTCAGTCATCACTCCCCCATTCTCTCCCTCTGTCACACTCCCCCATTCCCTCTCTCCATCGTCACTCCCTCATTCTCTCTCTCTCCGTCACACTCCCCCATTCTCTCTCTCTCCGTCGTACTCCCCCCATTCTCTCTCTCTGTCGTCACACGCCCCCATTCTCTCTCTCTCCGTCACACTCCCCCGTTCTCTCTATCTGTCATCACACCCCCATTCTCTCACTCCCGTCACACTTCCCCAATCTCTCTCTCTCCATCATCTCACTGCCCCATTCTCTCTCTCTCTATGTCGTCACTCCCCCATTCTCTCTGTCTCTGTCGTCACTCCCCCATTCTCTCTCTCCTGTAACACTCCCGCTTTCTCTCTCTCTCCGTCACACTCCCCCATTCTCTCCTTCTCCATCGTCACACACCCCAATTCTCTCTCACTCCGTCACACTCCCCAATTCTCCCTCTTCCTGTCACACTCCCCCATTCTCTCTCTCCATCGTCACACTCCCTCATTCTCCCTCACTCTGTCACACTCCCCCACTCTCTCTCTCCGTCGTCTCACTCCCCCATTCTGTCTCTCTCCTGTCACACCCCCCATTCTCTCTCTCTGTCGTCACTCCCCCACCCTCTCTCCGTCGTCTCACTCCCCCATTCTCTCTCTCTCGTCACACTCCCCATTCTCTCTCTCTGTCGTCACACTCCCCCATTCTCTCTCTCTCTGTCACACTCCCCCATTCTCTCTCTCTGTCGTCACACTCCCCCATTCTCTCCCTCTCCATCGTCACACCCCCCAATTCTCTCTCTCCATCGTCACACTCCCTCATTCTCTCTCTCCATCATACTCCCCCAATCTCTGTCTCTCTGTCACACTCCCCCATTCTCTCTCTCTGTCACACTCCCCCGTTCTCTCTCTCTCCATCACACTCGCCCATTCTCTCTCTCTCTCTCTCTCTCTCTGTTGTCACACTACCCCATACTGCCTCTCCCTGTCACACTTCCCCATTCTCTCTCTCACCGTCACACTCCCCCATTCTCTCTCTCCGTTGGTACAATCCCCCATTCTCTCTCTCTGTCGTCACTCCCCCACCCTCTCTCCGTCGTCTCACTCCCCCATTCTCTCTCTCTCGTCACACTCCCCATTCTCTCTCTCTGTCGTCACACTCCCCCATTCTCTCTCTCTCTGTCACACTCCCCATTCTCTCTCTCTGTCGTCACACTCCCCCATTCTCTCTCTCTGTCGTCACTCCCCCACCCTCTCTCCGTCGTCTCACTCCCCCATTCTCTCTCTCTCGTCACACTCCCCATTCTCTCTCTCTGTCGTCACTCCCCCATTCTCTCTCTCCTGTAACACTCCCCCTTTCTCTCTCTCTCCGAAACTCTCCCCCATTCTCTCTCTCTGTCGTCACACTCCCCCATTCTCTCTCTCTCCGTCACACTCCCCCATTCTCTCCTTCTCCATCGTCACACACCCCAATTCTCTCTCACTCCGTCACACTCCCCAATTCTCCCTCTTCCTGTCACACTTCCCCATTCTCACTCTCTCTCCATCACACTCCCCCATTGACTCTCTCTCTCTGTCACACTCCCCCATTCTCCCTCTCTCCGTCATACTCCCCCATTCTCTGTCTGTCACACTCCCCCATTCTCTCTCTCTCCATCACACTCCACCATTCTCTCTCTCTGTCGTCACACTCCACCATTCTCCCTCTGTGTCACACTCCATCATTCTCCGTCTCCGTCACACTCCACCATTCTCCCCCTCCGTCACACTCCCCCATTCTCTCTCTCTCTCTGTTGTCACACTCACCCATTCTCTCTCTCTCGGTCAAACTTCCCCATTCTCTCTCTCTCCGTTGTCACACTCCCCCATTCTCTCTCTCTCTGTCATACTCACCCATTCTCTCTCTCCATCGTCACACTCCCTCATTCTCCCTCTTCCTGTCACACTTCCCCATTCTCTCTTTCTCCGTCACACTCCCCCATTCTCCCTCTCCCTGTCACACTCCCCCATTCTCTCTCTCTGTCACACTCCCCCATTCTCTCTCTCTCTGTCACACTCCCCCATTCTCTCTCTCTCTCTCTCTCGGTCACACTCCCCCATTCTCCCTCGCCCTGTCACACTCCCCCATTCTCTCTCTCTCCGTCATCACTCCCCCATTCTCTCTCTCGGTCACACTCCCTCATTCTCTCCCTCTGCCACACTCCCCCATTCCCTCTCTCCATCGTCACTCCCTCATTCTCTCTTTCTCCATCACACTCTCCCATTCTCTCTCTCCATCATACTCCCCCATTCTCTCTCTCTCTATCCTCACACGCCCCCATTCTCTCTCTCTCCATCACACTCCCCCATTCTCTCTCTCTGTCGTCACACACCCCCAATTCTCTTTCTCCCGTCACACTCCCCCATTCTCTCTCTCTCTATCCTCACACGCCCCCATTCTCTCTCTCCCGTCAAACTTCCCCGTTCTCTCTCTCTCTGTCACACTCCCCCATTCTCTCACTCCTGTCACACTCCCCCTTTCTCTCTCTGCGAAGCACTCCCACATTCTCACTCTCTGTCGTGACACACCCCAATTCTCTCTCTCTCCGTCACACTACCCCATTCTCTCTCTCTCCGTCATACTCCCCCATTCTCTCTCTCTCTGTCATACTCCCCCATGCTCTCTCTCTCCGTCGTCACTCCCCCATTCTCTCTCTCTGTTGTCACACTCCCCCATTTTCTCACTCTCTGTCTTCACACTCCCCCATTCTCCCTCTTCCTGTCACACTTCCCCATTCTCTCTCTCTCTCTGTCATACTCCCACATTCTCTCTCTCCGTCACACACCCCCATTCTCTCTCTCTCTGTCGTCACTCCCCATTCTCTCTCTCTCTGCCGTCACACTTCCCCATTCTCGCTCTCTCTCTCTCAGTCATCACTCCCCCATTCTCTCCCTCTGTCACACTCCCCCATTCCCTCTCTCCATCGTCACTCCCTCATTCTCTCTCTCTCCGTCACACTCCCCCATTCTCTCTCTCTCCGTCATACTCCCCCCATTCTCTCTCTCTGTCGTCACACGCCCCCATTCTCTCTCTCTCCGTCACACTCCCCCGTTCTCTCTATCTGTCATCACACCCCCATTCTCTCACTCCCGTCACACTTCCCCAATCTCTCTCTCTCCATCATCTCACTGCCCCATTCTCTCTCTCTCTATGTCGTCACTCCCCCATTCTCTGTCTCTGTCGTCACTCCCCCATTCTCTCTCTCCTGTAACACTCCCCCTTTCTCTCTCTCTCCGAAACTCTCCCCCATTCTCTCTCTCTGTCGTCACACTCCCCCATTCTCTCTCTCTCCGTCACACTCCCCCATTCTCTCCTTCTCCATCGTCACACACCCCAATTCTCTCTCACTCCGTCACACTCCCCAATTCTCCCTCTTCCTGTCACACTTCCCCATTCTCACTCTCTCTCCATCACACTCCCCCATTGACTCTCTCTCTCTGTCACACTCCCCCATTCTCCCTCTCTCCGTCATACTCCCCCATTCTCTGTCTGTCACACTCCCCCATTCTCTCTCTCTCCATCACACTCCACCATTCTCTCTCTTTGTCGTCACACTCCACCATTCTCCCTCTGTGTCACACTCCATCATTCTCCATCTCCGTCACACTCCATCATTCTCCCCCTCCGTCACACTCCCCCATTCTCTCTCTCTCTCTGTTGTCACACTCACCCATTCTCTCTCTCTCCGTCAAACTTCCCCATTCTCTCTCTCTCCGTTGTCACACTCCCCCATTCTCCGTCTCTCTGTCACACTCCCCCACTCTCTCTCTGTGTCACACTCCCCCATTCTCCGTCTCTCTGTCACACTCCCCCATTCTCTCTCTAGGTCACACTCCCTCATTCTCTCCCTCTGTCACACTCCCCCATTCTCTCTCTCTGTTGTCACACTCCCCCATTTTCTCACTCTCTGTCTTCACACTCCCCCATTCTCCCTCTTCCTGTCACACTTCCCCATTCTCTCTCTCTCTCTCTGTCATACTCCCACATTCTCTCTCTCCGTCACACACCCCCATTCTCTCTCTCTCTGTCGTCACTCCCCATTCTCTCTCTCTCTGCCGTCACACTTCCCCATTCTCGCTCTCTCTCTCTCAGTCATCACTCCCCCATTCTCTCCCTCTGTCACACTCCCCCATTCCCTCTCTCCATCGTCACTCCCTCATTCTCTCTCTCTCCGTCACACTCCCCCATTCTCTCTCTCTCCGTCGTACTCCCCCCATTCTCTCTCTCTGTCGTCACACGCCCCCATTCTCTCTCTCTCCGTCACACTCCCCCGTTCTCTCTATCTGTCATCACACCCCCATTCTCTCACTCCCGTCACACTTCCCCAATCTCTCTCTCTCCATCATCTCACTGCCCCATTCTCTCTCTCTCTATGTCGTCACTCCCCCATTCTCTCTGTCTCTGTCGTCACTCCCCCATTCTCTCTCTCCTGTAACACTCCCCCTTTCTCTCTCTCTCCGTCACACTCCCCCATTCTCTCCTTCTCCATCGTCACACACCCCAATTCTCTCTCACTCCGTCACACTCCCCAATTCTCCCTCTTCCTGTCACACTTCCCCATTCTCACTCTCTCTCCATCACACTCCCCCATTGACTCTCTCTCTCTGTCACACTCCCCCATTCTCCCTCTCTCCGTCATACTCCCCCATTCTCTGTCTGTCACACTCCCCCATTCTCTCTCTCTCCATCACACTCCACCATTCTCTCTCTCTGTCGTCACACTCCACCATTCTCCCTCTGTGTCACACTCCATCATTCTCCGTCTCCGTCACACTCCACCATTCTCCCCCTCCGTCACACTCCCCCATTCTCTCTCTCTCTCTGTTGTCACACTCACCCATTCTCTCTCTCTCGGTCAAACTTCCCCATTCTCTCTCTCTCCGTTGTCACACTCCCCCATTCTCTCTCTCTCTGTCATACTACCCCATTCTCTCTCTCCATCGTCACACTCCCTCATTCTCCCTCTTCCTGTCACACTTCCCCATTCTCTCTTTCTCCGTCACACTCCCCCATTCTCCCTCTCCCTGTCACACTCCCCCATTCTCTCTCTCTGTCACACTCCCCCATTCTCTCTCTCTCTGTCACACTCCCCCATTCTCTCTCTCTCTCTCTCTCGGTCACACTCCCCCATTCTCCCTCGCCCTGTCACACTCCCCCATTCTCTCTCTCTCCGTCATCACTCCCCCATTCTCTCTCTCGGTCACACTCCCTCATTCTCTCCCTCTGCCACACTCCCCCATTCCCTCTCTCCATCGTCACTCCCTCAATCTCTCTTTCTCCGTCACACTCTCCCATTCTCTCTCTCCATCATACTCCCCCATTCTCTCTCTCTCTATCTTCACACGCCCCCATTCTCTCTCTCTCCATCACACTCCCCCATTCTCTCTCTCTGTCGTCACACACCCCCATTCTCTTTCTCCCGTCACACTCCCCCATTCTCTCTCTCTCTATCCTCACACGCCCCCATTCTCTCTCTCCCGTCAAACTTCCCCGTTCTCTCTCTCTCTGTCACACTCCCCCATTCTCTCACTCCTGTCACACTCCCCCTTTCTCTCTCTGCGAAGCACTCCCACATTCTCACTCTCTGTCGTGACACACCCCAATTCTCTCTCTCTCCGTCACACTACCCCATTCTCTCTCTCTCCGTCATACTCCCCCATTCTCTCTCTCTCTGTCATACTCCCCCATGCTCTCTCTCTCCGTCGTCACTCCCCCATTCTCTCTCTCTGTTGTCACACTCCCCCATTTTCTCACTCTCTGTCTTCACACTCCCCCATTCTCCCTCTTCCTGTCACACTTCCCCATTCTCTCTCTCTCTCTGTCATACTCCCACATTCTCTCTCTCCGTCACACACCCCCATTCTCTCTCTCTCTGTCGTCACTCCCCATTCTCTCTCTCTCTGCCGTCACACTTCCCCATTCTCGCTCTCTCTCTCTCAGTCATCACTCCCCCATTCTCTCCCTCTGTCACACTCCCCCATTCCCTCTCTCCATCGTCACTCCCTCATTCTCTCTCTCTCCGTCACACTCCCCCATTCTCTCTCTCTCCGTCATACTCCCCCCATTCTCTCTCTCTGTCGTCACACGCCCCCATTCTCTCTCTCTCCGTCACACTCCCCCGTTCTCTCTATCTGTCATCACACCCCCATTCTCTCACTCCCGTCACACTTCCCCAATCTCTCTCTCTCCATCATCTCACTGCCCCATTCTCTCTCTCTCTATGTCGTCACTCCCCCATTCTCTGTCTCTGTCGTCACTCCCCCATTCTCTCTCTCCTGTAACACTCCCCCTTTCTCTCTCTCTCCGAAACTCTCCCCCATTCTCTCTCTCTGTCGTCACACTCCCCCATTCTCTCTCTCTCCGTCACACTCCCCCATTCTCTCCTTCTCCATCGTCACACACCCCAATTCTCTCTCACTCCGTCACACTCCCCAATTCTCCCTCTTCCTGTCACACTTCCCCATTCTCACTCTCTCTCCATCACACTCCCCCATAGACTCTCTCTCTCTGTCACACTCCCCCATTCTCCCTCTCTCCGTCATACTCCCCCATTCTCTGTCTGTCACACTCCCCCATTCTCTCTCTCTCCATCACACTCCACCATTCTCTCTCTTTGTCGTCACACTCCACCATTCTCCCTCTGTGTCACACTCCATCATTCTCCATCTCCGTCACACTCCATCATTCTCCCCCTCCGTCACACTCCCCCATTCTCTCTCTCTCTCTGTTGTCACACTCACCCATTCTCTCTCTCTCCGTCAAACTTCCCCATTCTCTCTCTCTCCGTTGTCACACTCCCCCATTCTCCGTCTCTCTGTCACACTCCCCCACTCTCTCTCTGTGTCACACTCCCCCATTCTCCGTCTCTCTGTCACACTCCCCCATTCTCTGTCTCTCTGTCACACTCCCCCATTCTCTCTCTGTGTCACACTCCCCCATTTTCTCTCTCTCTGTCTTCACACTCCCCCATTCTCCCTTTCTCCGTCACACTCCCCCACTCTCTCGCTGTGTCACACTCGCCCAGTCTCTCTCTCTGTTGTCACACTCCCCTATACACCCTCTCCCTGTCACACTCCCCCATTCTCTCTCTCTCCGTCACACTCCCCCATTCTCTCTCTCTCCGTCACACTCCCCCATTCTCTCTCTCTCCGTCATCACTCCCCCATTCTCTCTCTCTCGGTCACACTCCCTCATTCTCTCCCTCTGTCACACTCCCCAATTCCCTCTCTCCATCGTCACTCCCTCATTCTCTCTCTCTCCGTCACACTCTCCCATTCTCTCTCTCTCCGTCATACTCACCCATTCTCTCTCTCTCTGTCACACTCCCCCATTCTCTTTCTCCCGTCACACTCCCCCATTCTCTCTCTCTCTGTCGTCACACTCACCCATTCTCTCTCTCCCGTCAAACTTCCCCGTTCTCTCTCTCTCTGTCATCACACTCCCCCATTCTCTGTCTCTCTGTCACACTCCCCCATTCTCTCTCTCTCCGTCACACTCCCCCATTCTCTCTCTCTGTCGTCACACTCCCCCATTCTCTCTCTCTCCGTCGTCACACTCCCCCAATCTCTCTCTCTGTCGTCACTCCCCCACTCTCTCTCTCCGTCGTCTCACTCCCCCATTCTGTCTCTCTCCTGTCACACTCCCCCATTCTCTCTCTCTGTCGTCACTCCACCACTCTCTCTCCGTCGTCTCACTCCCCCATTCTCTCTCTCTCCTGTCACACTCCCCCATTCTCTCTCTCTGTCGTCACTCCCCCACCCTCTCTCCGTCGTCTCACCCCCATTCTCTCTCTCTCCTGTCACGCTCCCCCATTCTCTCTATCTGTCATCAGTCCCCCACTCTCTCTCTCCGTCGTCTCACTCCCCCATTCTCTCTCTCTCTGTCACACTCCCCCATTCTCTCTCTCTGTCGTCACACTCCCCCATTCTCTCCCTCTCCATCGTCACACACCCCAATTCTCTCTCTCCATCGTCACACTCCCTCATTCTCTCTCTCCATCATACTCCCCCAATCTCTGTCTCTCTGTCACACTCCCCCATTCTCTCTCTCCGTCACACTCCCCCGTTCTCTCTCTCTCCATCACACTCGCCCATTCTCTCTCTCTCTCTCTCTCTCTGTTGTCACACTACCCCATACTACCTCTCCCTGTCACACTTCCCCATTCTCTCTCTCACCGTCACACTGCCCCATTCTCTCTCTCTCCGTCGTCACTCCCCCATTCTCTCTCTCTGTTGTCACACTCCCCCATTTTCTCACTCTGTCTTCACACTCCCCCATTCTTCCTCTCTCCATCACACTCCCCCATTCTCTCTGTGTCACACTTGCCCATTCTCTCTCTCTCTGTTGTCACACTCCCCCATACTCCCTCTCCCTGTCACACTTCCCCATTCTCTCTCTCTCTCCGTCACACTCCCCCATTCTCCCTCTTCCTGTCACACTTCCCCATTCTCTCCCTCTCCCTGTCACACTCCCACATTCTCTCTCTCCGTCACACACCCCCATTCTCTCTCTCTCTGTCGTCACTCCCCATTCTCTCTCTCTCTGCCGTCACACTTCCCCATTCTCGCTCTCTCTCTCCGTCATCACTCCCCCATACTCTCTCTCCGTCACACTCCCACATTCTCTCCCTCTGTCACACTCCCCCATTCCCTCTCTCCATCGTCACTCCCTCATTCTCTCTCTCTCCGTCACACTCCCCCATTCTCTCTCTCCGTCACACTCCCCCATTCTATCTGTCGTCACACACCCCCATTCTCTCGCTGCTGTCACACTTCCCCAATCTCTCTCTCTCCATCGTCTCACTGCCCCATTCTCTCTCTCTCTATGTCGTCACTCCCCCATTCTCTCTGTCTCTGTCGTCACTCTCCCATTCTCTCTCTCCTGTAACACTCCCCCTTTC
Organism: Hypanus sabinus; assembly: GCF_030144855.1. Lineage (NCBI taxonomy): Eukaryota > Metazoa > Chordata > Chondrichthyes > Myliobatiformes > Dasyatidae > Hypanus > Hypanus sabinus. Next base: position 90,985,413 of record NC_082712.1, on the reverse strand, counting down.
TCTCTCTCTCTGAAACATTCCCCCATTCTCTCTCTCTGTCGTCACACACCCCAATTCTCTCTCACTCCGTCACACTCCCCAATTCGCCCTCTTCCTGTCACACTTCCCCATTCTCACTCTCTCTCCGTCACACTCCCCCATTCTCTCTCTCTCTGTCATACTCCCCCATTCTCTCTCTCCATCGTCACACTCCCTCATTCTCCCTCTCTCTGTCACACTCCCCCATTCTCTCTCTCCGTTGTCACACTCACCCATTCTCTCTCTCTCCATTGTCACACTCCCCCATTCTCCCTCTCTCCGTCACACTCCCCCATTCTCTCTCTCTCCGTCGTCACACTCCCCCACTCTCTCTGTCGTCACTCCCAATTCTCTCTCTCTGTCGTCACTCCCCCACTCTCTCTCTCCGTCGTCTCACTCCCCCATTCTGTCTCTCTCCTGTCACACTCCCCCATTCTCTCTCTCTGTCGTCACTCCCCCACTCTCTCTCCGTCGTCTCACTCCCCCATTCTCTCTCTCTCCTGTCACACTCCCCCATTCTCTCTCTCTGTCGTCACACTCCCCCATTCTCTCTCTGTCCGTCGTCACACTCCCCCAATCTCTCTCTCTCTGTCCTCACACTCCCCCATTCTCCCTCTCTCCGTCACACTCCCCCATTCTCTCCCTCTCTGTCGTCACACTCCCCCATTCTCCCTCTCTCCGTCGCACTCCCCATTCTCTCTCTCCATCGTCACACTCCCCCATTCTCCCTCTCCGTTGTCACACTTCCCCATTCGCTGCCTCTCCATTGTCTCACACCCCAATTCTCTCTCTCTCCGTCACACTCCACCATTCTCCCTTTTTCCGTCACACTCCCCCATTCTCTCTCTCTCCGTCACACTCCCCCATTCTCTTTCTCCGTCACTCTCGCCCATTCTCTCTCTCTCTGATGTCACACTACCCCATACTGCCTCTCCCTGTCACACTCACCCATTCTCTCTCTCTCCGTCAAACTACCCCATTCTCTCTCTCTCCGTTGTCACACTCCCCCATTCTCCCTCTCTCCGTCACACTCCCCCATTCTCTCTCTGTCCGTCAAACTACCCCATTCTCTCTCTCTCCGTTGTCACACTCCCCCATTCTCCCTCTCTCCGTCACACTCCCCCATTCTCTCTCTGTCCGTCGTCACACTCCCCCAATCTCTCTCTCTCTGTCCTCACACTCCCCCATTCTCCCTCTCTCTGTCACACTTCCGCATTCTCTCTCTCCATCGTCACACACCCCAATTCTCTCTCTCTCCATCACACTCCCCCATTCTCTCTCTCCGTCGTCACACTCCCCATTTTCTCTCTCCATTGTCACATTCCCCCATACTCCCTCTCTCTGTCACACTTCCCCATTCTCTCCCTCTCCATTGTCTCACACCCCAATTCTCTCTCTCTCCATCACACTCCCCCATTCTCCCTCTCTCCGTCAACCTCCCACACTCTCTCTGTGTCACCCTCGCCCATTCTCTCTCTCTCCGTTGTCACACTCCCCCATTCTCTCTCTCTCCATCACACTCCCCCATTCTCTCTCTCCATCACTCTCGCCCATTCTCTCTCTCTCTGTTGTCACACTACCCCATACTGCCTCTCCCTGTCACACTCCCCCATTCTCTTTCTCTCTCCATCATCACTCCCCCTTTCTCTCTCTCTCTCCGTCACACTCACAAATTCTCTCTCTCTCTTTCACACTCCCCCATTCTCTCCGTCACACTCCCCCATTCGCTCTCTCTGTCGTCACACTCCCCCATTCTCCCTCTCTCCGTCACACTCCCCCATTCTCTGTCGTCACACTCCCCCATTGTCTCTCTCCATTTTCACACTCCCCCCATACTCTCTCTCTCCGTCATATTCCCCCATACTCCCTCTCTCTGTCACACTTCCCCATTCTCTCCCTCTCCATTGTCTCACACCCCAATTCTCTCTCTCTCCGTCACACTCCACCATTCTCCCTCTCTCCGTCACACTCCCCCACTCTCTCTCTCTGTCACACTCGCCCATTCTCTCTCTCCGTTGTCACACTCCCCCATTCTCTCCCTCTCCCTGTCAGACTTCCCCATTCTCTCTCTCTCCATCACACTCCCCCATTCTCTCTCTCCGTCACACTCCCCCATTCTCTCTCTCTCCATCACACTCCCCCATTCTCTCTCTCTCTGTCGTTACTCACCATTCTCTCTCTCTGTCATCACACTTCCGCATTCTCTCTCTCTCTCTCCGTCATCACTCCCCCATTCTCTCCCTCCGTCACACTCCCCCATTCTCTCTCCATCACACTCCCACATTCTCTCTCTCTGCCACACTCCCCCATTCTCTCTCTCCATCATCACTCCCCCATTCTCTCTCTCTCCGTCACACTCTCCCATTCTCTCTCTCCGTCACTCTCGCCCATTCTCTCTCTCTCCATTAAAAGGTCTGATGGCAGTGGGGAAGAAGCTGTTCCTGAATCGCTAAGGATCAGTTTCAGGATTCCCTCCTAGTGCTCCGGTTTCTTCCCACGGTCCAAAACATTTGCGAGCTAATGCTTCACTGTAACCACAAATAGCTCAGCATCAGATTACTAGGATCTCCCCACTTTCTTTTTCAAATATGGTGGTTTCATTAATCAATGGCTCCACAGATAGGAAATGTGCCAGAACATTGACTCAACTAAAAGAAATACATAGCGAAAAGTCACTGCTCCATGACAACCCAGAGAGAGGGCAGAGTGTCCAGCACCCGGTCCCAGAGGGGGAGAGGGCATTATGTCCAGCACCTGGTCCCAGAGGGGGAGAGGACAGTGTGTCCAGCACCCGGTCCCAGTGGGGGAGAGGACAGTGTGTCCAGCACCCGGTCACAGTGGGGGAGAGGACCGTGTGTCCAGCAGCCGGTCCCAGAGGGGGAGAGGACAGTGTGTCCAGCAGCCGGTCCCAGAGCAGGAAAGGACAGTGTGTACAGCACCCGGTCCCAGTGGGGGAGAGGGCAGTGTGTCCAGCACCCGGTCCCAGTGGGGGGAGGGCAGTGTGTCCAGCAGACGGTCCCAGAGCAGGAAAGGACAGTGTGTACAGCACCCGGTCCCAGAGCAGGAAAGGACAGTGTGTCCAGCACCCGGTCCCAGAGAAGGAGAGGACAGTGTGTACAGCACCCGGTCCCAGAGGGGGAGAGAGCAGAGTGTCCAGCACCCAGCCGCAGAGGGGGAGAGGACAGTGTGTCCAGCACCCGGTCCCAGAGGGGGAGAGGACGGTGTGTCCAGCACCCGGTCCCAGAGGGGGAGAGGACAGTGTGTCCAGCACCCGGTCCCAGAGGGGTAGAGGACAGTGTGTCCAGCAACAGGTCCCAGTGGGGGAGGGGCCAGTGTGTCCAGCACCCGGTCCCAGTGGGGGAGAGGGCAGAGTGTCCAGCACCCGGTCCCAGTGGGGGAGAGGGCAGTGTGTCCAGCACCCGGTCCCATTGGGGGAGAGGGCAGAGTGTCCAGCACCCGGTCCCAGAGGGGGAGAGGACAGTGTGTCCAGCAGACGGTCCCAGAGGGGGAGAGGGCAGAGTGTCCAGCACCCGGTCCCAGTGGGGGAGAGGACAGTATGTCCAGCAGAAGGTCCCAGAGCAGGAAAGGACAGTGTGTACAGCACCCCGTCCCAGAGGGGGAGAGGACAGTGTGTCCAGCACCCGGTCCCTGAGCAGGAAAGGACAGTGTGTCCAGCACCCGGTCCAGGAGGGGGAGGGGACAGTGTGTCCAGCACCCGGTCCCAGTGGGGGATGGGGCAGTGTGACCAGCACCCGGTCCCTGAGGGGGAGAGGACAGTGTGTCCAGCAGCCGGTCCCAGAGGGGGAGAGGACAGTGTGTCCAGCAGACAGTCCCAGAGCAGGAAAGGACAGTGTGTCCAGCACCCGGTCCCAGTGGGGGAGAGGACAGTGTGTCCAGCACCCGTTCCCAGTGGGGGAGAGGACAGTGTGTCCAGCACCCGGTCCCAGAGGGGGAGAGAGCAGAGTGTCCAGCACCCAGCCCCAGAGGGGGAGAGGACAGTGTAACCAGCACCCGGTCCCAGAGGGGGAGAGGACAGTGTGTCCAGCACCCGGTCCAGGAGGGGGAGAGGACAGTGTGTCCAGCACCCGGTCCCAGTGGGGGAAAGAGCAGTGTGTCCAGCACCCGGTCCCAGTGGCGGAGAGGGCAGTGTGTCCAGCACCCGGTCCCAGAGGGGGAGAGGACAGTGTGTCCAGCACCCGGTCCCAGAGGGGGAGAGGACAGTGTGTCCAGCACCCGGTCCCAGAGGGGGAGAGGACAGTGTGTACAGCACCCGGTCCCAGAGCAGGAAAGGACAGTGTGTACAGCACCCGGTCCCAGAGCAGGAAAGGACAGTGTGTACAGCACCCGATCCCAGTGGGGGAGAGGGCAGTGTGTCCAGCACCCGGTCCCAGTGGGGGAGAGGGCAGTGTGTCCAGCACCCGGTCCCTGAGCAGGAGAGGACAGAGTGTCCAGCACCCTGTCCCAGTGGGGGAGAGGGCAGAGTGTCCAGCACCCGGTCCCAGAGGGGGAGAGGACACTGTGTACAGCACCCGGTCCCAGAGGGGGAGAGAGCAGAGTGTCCAGCACCCAGCCGCAGAGGGGGAGAGGACAGTGTGTCCAGCACCCGGTCCCAGAGGGGGAGAGGACAGTGTGTCCAGCACCCGGTCCCAGAGGGGAGAGGACAGTGTGTCCAGCACCCGGTCCCAGAGGGGGAGAGGGCAGTGTGTCCAGCACCCGGTCCCAGTGGGGGAGAGGACACTGTGTACAGCACCCGGTCCCAGAGGGGGAGAGAGCAGAGTGTCCAGCACCCAGTCCCAGAGGGGGAGAGGACGGTGTGTCCAGCACCCAGTCCCAGAGGTGGAGAGGACAGTGTGTCCAGCACCCGGTCCCAGTGGGGGAGAGGACAGTGTGTCCAGCACCCAGTCCCAGAGGTGGAGAGGACAGTGTGTCCAGCACCCGGTCCCAGTGGGGGAGAGGACAGTGTGTCCAGCACCCGGTCCCAGAGAAGGGGAGGACAGTGTGTCCAGCACCCGGTCACAGTGGGGGAGAGGACCGTGTGTCCAGCAGCCGGTCCCAGAGCAGGAAAGGACAGTGTGTCCAGCACCCGGTCCCAGAGGGGGAGAGGGCAGTGTGTCCAGCACCCGGTCCAGGAGGGGGAGGGGACAGTGTGTCCAGCACCCGGTCCCAGTGGGGGATGGGGCAGTGTGTCCAGCACCCGGTCCCACTGGGGGAGAGGACAGTGTGTCCAGCACCCGGTCCCAGAGGGGGAGAGGACAGTGTCTCCAGCACCCGGTCCCAGAGGGGTAGAGGACGGTGTGTCCAGCACCCGGTCCCAGAGGTGGAGAGGACAGTGTGTCCAGCACCCGGTCCCAGTGGGGGAGAGGACAGTGTGTCCAGCACCCGGTCCCAGTGGGGGAGAGGACAGTGTGTCCAGCACCCGGTCCCAGAGGGGTAGAGGACGGTGTGTCCAGCACCCGGTCCCAGAGGTGGAGAGGACAGTGTGTCCAGCACCCGGTCCCAGTGGGGGAGAGGATGGTGTGTCCAGCACCCGGTCCCAGAGGTGGAGAGGGCAGTGTGTCCAGCACCCGGTCCCAGAGGGGGAGAGGACAGTGTGTCCAGCACCCGGTCCCAGAGGGGGAGAGGACAGTGTGTCCAGCATCCGGTCACTGAGGGGGAGAGGGCAGTGTGTCCAGCACCTGGTCCCAGAGGGGGAGAGGGCAGAGTGTACAGCACCCGGTCCCAGAGGGGGAGAGGACAGAGTGTCCAGCACCCGTTTCCAGTGGGGGAGGGGCCAGTGTGTCCAGCACCCGGTCCCAGAGGGGGAGAGGGCAGTGTGTCCAGCACCCGTTCCCAGTGGGGGAGGGGCCAATGTGTCCAGCACCCGGTCCCAGTGGGGGAGAGGGCAGTGTGTCCAGCACCCGGTCCCAGAGGGGGAGAGGGCAGTGTGTCCAGCACCCGGTCCCAGAGGGGGAGAGGACAGAGTGTCCAGCACCCGGTCCCAGAGAGGGAGAGGACAGTGTGTCCAGCACCTGGTCCCAGAGGGGGAGAGGGCAGAGTGTACAGCACCCGGTCCCAGAGGGGGAGAGGACAGAGTGTCCAGCACCCGTTCCCAGTGGGGGAGGGGCCAGTGTGTCCAGCACCCGGTCCCAGAGGGGGAGAGGGCAGTGTGTCCAGCACCCGGTCCCAGAGGGGGAGAGGGCAGTGTGTCCAGCACCCGGTCCCAGAGGGGGAGAGGACAGAGTGTCCAGCACCGAGCCCCAGAGGGGGAGAGGACAGTGTGTCCAGCACCCGGTCCCAGAGGTGGAGAGGACAGTGTGTCCAGCACCCAGTCCCAGTTGGGGAGAGGGCAGTGTGTACAGCACCCGGTCCCAGAGGGGGAGAGGGCAGTGTGTACAGCACCCGGTCCAGGAGGGGGAGAGGACAGAGTGTCCAGCACCCGGTCCCAGAGGGGGAGAGGATGGTGTGTCCAGCACCCGGTCCCAGAGGGGGAGAGGACAGTGTGTACAGCATCCGGTTCCAGTCGGGGAGAGGGCAGTGTGTCCAGCACCTGATCCCAGTGGGGGAGAGGGCAGTGTGTCCAGCACCCGGTCACTGAGGGGGAGAGGGCAGTGTGTCCAGCACCTGGTCCCAGAGGGGGAGAGGGCAGAGTGTACAGCACCCGGTCCCAGAGGGGGAGAGGACAGAGTGTCCAGCACCCGTTCCCAGTGGGGGAGGGGCCAATGTGTCCAGCACCCGGTCCCAGTGGGGGAGAGGGCAGTGTGTCCAGCACCCGGTCCCAGAGGGGGAGAGGGCAGTGTGTCCAGCACCCGGTCCCAGAGGGGGAGAGGACAGAGTGTCCAGCACCCGGTCCCAGAGGGGGAGAGGACAGAGTGTCCAGCACCCGGTCCCAGTAGGGGAGAGGACAGTGTGTCCAACACCCAGTCCCAGAGAGGGAGAGGACAGTGTGTCCAGCACCCGGTCCCTGAGGGGGAGAGAGCAGAGTGTCCAGCACCCGGTCCCAGAGGGGGAGAGGGCAGAGTGTCCAGCATCCGGTCCCAGTGGGGGAGAGGGCAGAGTGTCCAGCACCCGGCCCCAGAGGGGGAGAGGGCAGTGTGTCCAGCATCCGGTCCCAGTGGGGGAGAGGGCAGAGTGTCCAGCACCCGGCCCCAGAGGGGGAGAGGTCAGTGTGTCCAGCACCCAGTCCCAGTGGGGGAGAGGGCAGTGTGTCCACCATCCGGTCCCAGTGGAGGAGAGGACAGAGTGTCCAGCACCCGGTCCCAGTGGGGGAGAGGACCGTGTGTCCAGCAGCCCGTCCCAGAGCAGGAAAGGACAGTGTGTACAGAACCCGGTCCCAGTGGGGGAGAGGACAGTGTGTCCAGCACCCGGTCCCAGAGGGGGAGAGGGTAGTGTGTCCAGCACCCGGTCCCAGTGGGGGAGAGGGCAGTGTGTCCAGCACCCGGTCCCAGTGGGGGGAGGGCAGTGTGTCCAGCAGACGGTCCCAGAGCAGGAAAGGAGAGTGTGTACAGCACCCGGTCCCAGAGCAGGAAAGGACAGTGTGTACAACACCCGGTCCCAGTGGGAGAGAGGGCAGTGTGTCCAGCACCCGGTGCCAGTGCGGGAGAGGGCAGTGTGTCCAGCACCCAGTCCCAGTGGGGGAGAGGGCAGTGTGTCCAGCACCCGGTCCCAGAGGGGGAGAGGATAGTGTGTCCAGCAGACGGTCCCAGAGCAGGAAAGGACAGTGTGTACAGCACCCGGTCCCAGAGGGGGAGAGGACAGTGTGTCCAGCACCCGGTCCCAGAGGGGGAGAGGACAGTGTGTCCAGCATCCGGTCCCAGTGGAGGAGAGGACAGAGTGTCCAGCACCCGGTCCCAGTGGGGGAGAGGACCGTGTGTCCAGCAGCCGGTCCCAGAGCAGGAACGGACAGTGTGTACAGCACCCGGTCCCAGAGCAGGAAAGGACAGTGTGTACAACACCCAGTCCCAGAGGGGGAGAGGGCAGTGTGTCCAGCACCCGGTCCCTGAGCAGGAGAGGACAGAGTGTCCAGCACCCTGTCCCAGTGTGGGAGAGGGCAGAGTGTCCAGCACCCGGTCCCAGAGGGGGAGAGGACAGTGTGTCCAGCAGGCGGTCCCAGAGCAGGAAAGGACAGTGTGTACAGCACCCGGTCCCAGAGGGGGAGAGGACAGTGTGTCCAGCACCCGGTCCCAGTGGGGGAGAGGACAGTGTGTCCAGCACCCGGTCCCAGAGGAGGAGAGGGCAGTGTGTCCAGCACCCGGTCCAGGAGGGGGAGGGGACAGTGTGTCCAGCACCCGGTCCCTGTAGGGGATGGGGCAGTGTGTCCAGCACCCGGTCCCAGTGGGGGAGAGGACAGTGTGTCCAGCACCCGGTGCCAGAGGTGGAGAGGACAGTGTGTCCAGCACCCGGTCCCAGTGGGGGAGAGGACAGTATGTCCAGCTCCCGGTCCCAGAGGGGGAGAGGGCAGTGTGTCCAGCACCCGGTCCAGGAGGGGGAGGGGACAGTGTGTCCAGCACCCGGTCCCAGTGGGGGATGGGGCAGTGTGTCCAGCACCCGGTCCCAGTGGGGGAGAGGACAGTGTGTCCAGCAGCCGGTCCCAGAGCAGGAAAGGACAGTGTGTACAGCACCCGGTCCCAGTGGGGGAGAGGGCAGTATGTCCACCACCTGATCCCAGTGGGGGAGAGGGCAGTGTGTCCAGCACCCAGTCCCTGAGCAGGAGAGGACAGAGTGTCCAGCACCCAGTCCCAGTGGGGGAGAGGGCAGTGTGTCCAGCACCCGGTCCCAGAGGGGGAGAGGACAGAGTGTCCAGCACCCGGTCCCAGTGGGGGAGAGAACAGAGTGTCCAGCACCCGGTCCCAGAGGGGGAGAGGACAGTGTGTCCAGCACCCGGTCCCAGAGGGGGAGAGGACAGTGTGTCCAGCACCCGGTCCCAGAGGGGGAGAGGGCAGAGTGTCTGGCAACCGGTCCCAGAGGGGGAGAGGGCAGAGTGTCCAGCACCCGGTCCATGAGAGGGAGAGGACAGTGTGTCCAGCAGACGGTCGCAGAGCAGGAAAGGACAGTGTGTACAGCACCCGGTCCCAGTGGGGGAGAGGGCAGTATGTCCACCACCTGATTCCAGTGGGGGAGAGGGCAGTGTGTCCAGCACCCGGTCCCAGTGGGGGGAGGGCAGTGTGTCCAGCACCCGGTCTCAGAGGGGGAGAGGACAGTGTGTCCAGCAGATGGTCCCAGAGCAGGAAAGGACAGTGTGTACAGCACCCAGTCCCAGAGCAGGAAAGGACAGTGTGTACAGCACCCGGTCCCAGTGGGGGAGAGGGCAGTGTGTCCAGCACCCGGTCCCAGTGGGGGAGGGGCCAGTGTGTCCAGCACCCTGTCCCAGTTTGGGAGAGGGCAGTGTGTCCAGCACCCTGTCCCAGAGGGGGAGAGGGCAGAGTGTCCAGCACCCGGTCCCAGAGGGGGTGAGGACTGAATGTCCAGCACCCGTTCCCATTGGGGTAGGGGCCAGTGTGTCCAGCACCCGGTCCCAGTGGGGGAGAGGGCAGTGTGTCCAGCACCCGGTCCCAGAGGGGGAGAGGGCAGTGTGTCCAGCACCCGGTCCCAGAGGGGGAGAGGACAGAGTGTCCAGCACCCGGTCCCAGTGGGGGAGAGGATAGTGTGTCCAGCACCCGGTCCCAGAGGGGGAGAGGACAGTCTGTCCAGCAGTCGGTCCCAAAGCAGGAAAGGACAGTGTGTACAACACCCGGTCCCAGAGCAGGAAAGGACAGTGTGTACAGCACCCGGTCCCAGAGGGGGAGAGGGCAGTGTGTCCAGCACACGGTCCCTGAGAAGGAGAGGACAGAGTGTCCAGCACCCTGTCCCAGTATGGGAGAGGGCAGAGTGTCCAGCACCCGGTCCCAGAGGGAGAGAGGACAGTGTGTCCAGCAGACGGTCCCAGAGCAGGAAAGGACAGTGTGTGCAGCACCCGGTCCCAGAGGGGGAGAGGACAGTGTGTCCTGCACCCGGTCCCACTGGGGGAGAGGACAGTGTGTCCAGCACCCGGTCCCAGAGAAGGAGAGGACAGTGTGTACAGCACCCGGTCCCAGAGGGGGAGAGAGCAGAGTGTCCAGCACCCAGCCCCAGAGGGGGAGAGGACAGTGTGTCCAGCAGACGGTCCCAGAGCAGGAAAGGACAGTGTGTACAACACCCGGTCCCAGAGGGGGAGAGGGCAGTGTGTCCAGCACCCGGTCCCAGTGCGGGAGAGGGCAGTGTGTCCAGCACCCGGTCCCTGAGCAGGAGAGGACAGAGTGTCCAGCACCCTGTCCCAGTGTGGGAGAGGGCAGAGTGTCCAGCACCCGGTCCCAGAGGGGGAGAGGACAGTGTGTCCAGCAGACGGTCCCAGAGCAGGAAAGGACAGTGTGTACAGCACCCGGTCCCAGAGGGGGAGAGGACAGTGTGTCCAGCACCCGGTCCCAGTGGGGGAGAGGACAGTGTGTCCAGCACCCGGTCCCAGAGAAGGGGAGGACAGTGTGTACAGCACCCGGTACCAGAGGGGGAGAGAGCAGAGTGTCCAGCACCCAGCCGCAGAGGGGGAGAGGACAGTGTGTCCAGCACCCGGTGCCAGAGGGGGAGAGGACGGTGTGTCCAGCACCCGGTCCCTGAGGTGGAGAGGACAGTGTGTCCAGCACCCGGTCCCAGTGGGGGAGAGGGCAGTGTGTCCAGCACCCGGTCCAGGAGGGGGAGGGGACAGTGTGTCCAGCACCCGGTCCCAGTGGGGGATGGGGCAGTGTGTCCAGCACCCGGTCCCAGTGGGGGAGAGGACAGTGTGTCCAGCAGCCGGTCCCAGAGCAGGAAAGGACAGTGTGTACAGCACCCGGTCCCAGAGCAGGAAAGGACAGTGTGTACAACACCCGGTCCCAGTGGGGGATGGGGCAGTGTGTCCAGCACCCGGTCCCAGTGGGGGAGAGGACAGTGTGTCCAGCACCCAGTCCCTGAGCAGGAGAGGACAGAGTGTCCAGCACCCAGTCCCAGTGGGGGAGAGGGCAGTGTGTCCAGCACCCGGTCCCAGAGGGGGAGAGGATAGTGTGTCCAGCATCCGGTCCCAGTGGGGGAGGGGACAGAGTGTCCAGCACCCGGTCCCAGTGGGGGAGAGAACAGAGTGTTAAGCACCCGGTCCCAGAGGGGGAGAGGACAGTGTGTCCAGCATCCGGTCCCAGAGGGGGAGAGGACAGTGTGTCCAGCATCCGGTCCCAGAGGGGGAGAGGACAGTGTGTCCAGCACCCGGTCCCAGAGGGGGAGAGGGCAGAGTGTCCAGCAACCGGTCCCAGAGGGGGAGAGGGCAGAGTGTCCAGCACCCGGTCCATGAGAGGGAGAGGACAGTGTGTCCAGCAGACGGTCCCAGAGCAGGAAAGGACAGTGTGTACAGCACCCGGTCCCAGTGGGGGAGAGGGCAGTGTGTCCAGCACCCGGTCCCAGTGGGGGGAGGGCAGTCTGTCCAGCACCCAGTCCCAGTGGGGGGAGGGCAGTGTGTCCAGCACCCGGTCCCAGAGGGGGAGAGGACAGTGTGTCCAGCAGACGGTCCCAGAGCAGGAAAGGGCAGTGTGTACAGCACCGAGTCCCAGAGCAGGAAAGGACAGTGTATACAGCACCCGCTCCCAGTGGGGGAGAGGGCAGTGTGTCCAGCACCCGGTCCCTGAGCAGGAGAGGACAGAGTGTCCAGCACCCTGTCCCAGTTTGGGAGAGGGCAGAGTGTCCAGCACCCTGTCCCAGAGGTGGAGAGGACAGTGTGTACAGCACCCGTTCCCATTGGGGGAGGGGCCAGTGTGTCCAGCACCCGGTCCCAGTGGGGGAGAGGGCAGTGTGTCCAGCACCCGGTCTCAGAGGGGGAGAGGGCAGTGTGTCCAGCACCCGGTCCCTGAGGGGGAGAGGACAGAGTATCCAGCACCTGGTCCCAGTGGGGGAGAGGACAGTGTGTCCAGCACCCGGTCCCAGAGCGGGAGAGGACAGTCTGTCCAGCACACGGTCCTTAAGCAGGAAAGGACAGTGTGTACAGCACCCGGTCCCAGAGGGGGAGAGGACAGTGTGTCCAGCACCCGGTCCCAGTGCGGGAGAGGGCAGTGTGTCCAGCACCCGGTCCCTGAGCAGGAGAGGACAGAGTGTCCAGCACCCGGTCCCAGTAGGGGGAGGGCAGTCTGTCCAGCACCCGGTCCCAGTGGGGGAGAGAACAGAGTGTCCAGCACCCGGTCCCAGAGGGAGAGAGGACAGTGTGTCCAGCACCCGGTCCCAGAGCAGGAAAGGACAGTGTGTACAGCACCCGGTCACAGAGCAGGAAAGGACAGTGTGTACAGCACCCGATCCCAGTGGGAGAGAGGGCAGTGTGTCCAGCACCCGGTCCCAGTGGGGGAGAGGACAGTGTGACCAGCACCCGGTCCCAGAGAAGGAGAGGACAGTGTGTACAGCACCCGGTCCCAGAGGGGGAGAGAGCAGAGTGTCCAGCAGACGGTCCCAGAGCAGGAAAGGACAGTGTATACAGCACCCGGTCCCAGAGGGGGAGAGGACAGTGTGTCCAGCACCCGGTCCCAGAGGGGGAGAGGACAGTGTGTCCAGCAGACGGTCCCAGAGCAGGAAAGGACAGTGTGTACAACACCCGGTCCCAGTGGGGGAGGGGCCAGTGTGTCCAGCACCCGGTCCCAGAGGGGGAGAGAGCAGAGTGTCCAGCACCCAGCCCCAGAGGGGGAGAGGACAGTGTGTCCAGCACCCGGACCCAGTGGGGGGAGGGCAGTGTGTCCAGCAGACGGTCCCAGAGCAGGAAAGGACAGTGTGTACAACACCCGGTCACAGTGGGGGAGAGGGCAGTGTGTCCAGCACCCGGTCCCTGAGCAGGAGAGGACAGAGTGTCCAGCACCCTGTCCCAGTATGGGAGAGGGCAGAGTGTCCAGCACCCGGTCCCAGAGGGGGAGAGGACAGTGTGTCCAGCAGACGGTCCCAGAGCAGGAAAGGACAGTGTGTACAGCACCCGGTCCCAGAGGGGGAGAGGACAGTGTGTCCAGCACCCGGTCCCACTGGGGGAGAGGACAGTGTGTCCAGCACCCGGTCCCAGAGAAGGAGAGGACAGTGTGTACAGCACCCGGTCCCAGAGGGGGAGAGAGCAGAGTGTCCAGCACCCAGCCCCAGAGGGGGAGAGGACAGTGTGTCCAGCACCCGGTCCCAGAGGGGGAGAGGACAGTCTGTCCAGCAGTCGGTCCCAAAGCAGGAAAGGACAGTGTGTACAACACCCGGTCCCAGAGCAGGAAAGGACAGTGTGTACAGCACCCGGTCCCAGAAGGGGAGAGGGCAGTGTGTCCAGCACACGGTCCCTGAGAAGGAGAGGACAGAGTGTCCAGCACCCTGTCCCAGTATGGGAGAGGGCAGAGTGTCCAGCACCCGGTCCCAGAGGGGGAGAGGGCAGTGTGTCCAGCACCCGGTCCCAGAGGGGGAGAGGATAGTGTGTCCAGCAGACGGTCCCAGAGCAGGAAAGGACAGTGTGTACAGCACCCGGTCCCAGAGGGGGAGAGGACAGTGTGTCCAGCACCCGGTCCCAGAGGGGGAGAGGACAGTGTGTCCAGCATCCGGTCCCAGTGGAGGAGAGGACAGAGTGTCCAGCACCCGGTCCCAGTGGGGGAGAGGACCGTGTGTCCAGCAGCCGGTCCCAGAGGGGGAGAGGGTAGTGTGTCCAGCACCCGGTCCCAGTGGGGGAGAGGGCAGTGTGTCCAGCACCCGGTCCCAGTGGGGGGAGGGCAGTGTGTCCAGCAGACGGTCCCAGAGCAGGAAAGGACAGTGTGTACAGCACCCGGTCCCAGAGCAGGAAAGGACAGTGTGTACAACACCCGGTCCCAGTGGGAGAGAGGGCAGTGTGTCCAGCACCCGGTCCCAGTGCGGGAGAGGGCAGTGTGTCCAGCACCCAGTCCCAGTGGGGGAGAGGGCAGTGTGTCCAGCACCCGGTCCCAGAGGGGGAGAGGACAGTGTGTCCAGCACCCGGTCCCAGAGGGGGAGAGGACAGTGTGTCCAGCATCCGGTCCCAGTGGAGGAGAGGACAGAGTGTCCAGCACCCGGTCCCAGTGGGGGAGAGGACCGTGTGTCCAGCAGCCGGTCCCAGAGCAGGAACGGACAGTGTGTACAGCACCCGGTCCCAGAGCAGGAAAGGACAGTGTGTACAACACCCAGTCCCAGAGGGGGAGAGGGCAGTGTGTCCAGCACCCGGTCCCTGAGCAGGAGAGGACAGAGTGTCCAGCACCCTGTCCCAGTGTGGGAGAGGGCAGAGTGTCCAGCACCCGGTCCCAGAGGGGGAGAGGACAGTGTGTCCAGCAGGCGGTCCCAGAGCAGGAAAGGACAGTGTGTACAGCACCCGGTCCCAGAGGGGGAGAGGACAGTGTGTCCAGCACCCGGTCCCAGTGGGGGAGAGGACAGTGTGTCCAGCACCCGGTCCCAGAGGAGGAGAGGGCAGTGTGTCCAGCACCCGGTCCAGGAGGGGGAGGGGACAGTGTGTCCAGCACCCGGTCCCTGTAGGGGATGGGGCAGTGTGTCCAGCACCCGGTCCCAGTGGGGGAGAGGACAGTGTGTCCAGCACCCGGTGCCAGAGGTGGAGAGGACAGTGTGTCCAGCACCCGGTCCCAGTGGGGGAGAGGACAGTATGTCCAGCTCCCGGTCCCAGAGGGGGAGAGGGCAGTGTGTCCAGCACCCGGTCCAGGAGGGGGAGGGGACAGTGTGTCCAGCACCCGGTCCCAGTGGGGGATGGGGCAGTGTGTCCAGCACCCGGTCCCAGTGGGGGAGAGGACAGTGTGTCCAGCAGCCGGTCCCAGAGCAGGAAAGGACAGTGTGTACAGCACCCGGTCCCAGTGGGGGAGAGGGCAGTATGTCCACCACCTGATCCCAGTGGGGGAGAGGGCAGTGTGTCCAGCACCCAGTCCCTGAGCAGGAGAGGACAGAGTGTCCAGCACCCAGTCCCAGTGGGGGAGAGGGCAGTGTGTCCAGCACCCGGTCCCAGAGGGGGAGAGTACAGAGTGTCCAGCACCCGGTCCCAGTGGGGGAGAGAACAGAGTGTCCAGCACCCGGTCCCAGAGGGGGAGAGGACAGTGTGTCCAGCACCCGGTCCCAGAGGGGGAGAGGACAGTGTGTCCAGCACCCGGTCCCAGAGGGGGAGAGGACAGTGTGTCCAGCACCCGGTCCCAGAGGGGGAGAGGGCAGAGTGTCTGGCAACCGGTCCCAGAGGGGGAGAGGGCAGAGTGTCCAGCACCCGGTCCATGAGAGGGAGAGGACAGTGTGTCCAGCAGACGGTCGCAGAGCAGGAAAGGACAGTGTGTACAGCACCCGGTCCCAGTGGGGGAGAGGGCAGTATGTCCACCACCTGATTCCAGTGGGGGAGAGGGCAGTGTGTCCAGCACCCTGTCCCAGTATGGGAGAGGGCAGAGTGTCCAGCACCCGGTCCCAGAGGGGGAGAGGACAGTGTGTCCAGCAGACGGTCCCAGAGCAGGAAAGGACAGTGTGTACAGCACCCGGTCCCAGAGGGGGAGAGGACAGTGTGTCCAGCACCCGGTCCCACTGGGGGAGAGGACAGTGTGTCCAGCACCCGGTCCCAGAGAAGGAGAGGACAGTGTGTACAGCACCCGGTCCCAGAGGGGGAGAGAGCAGAGTGTCCAGCACCCAGCCCCAGAGGGGGAGAGGACAGTGTGTCCAGCACCCGGTCCCAGAGGGGGAGAGGACAGTCTGTCCAGCAGTCGGTCCCAAAGCAGGAAAGGACAGTGTGTACAACACCCGGTCCCAGAGCAGGAAAGGACAGTGTGTACAGCACGCGGTCCCAGAAGGGGAGAGGGCAGTGTGTCCAGCACACGGTCCCTGAGAAGGAGAGGACAGAGTGTCCAGCACCCTGTCCCAGTATGGGAGAGGGCAGAGTGTCCAGCACCCGGTCCCAGAGGGGGAGAGGGCAGTGTGTCCAGCACCCGGTCCCAGAGGGGGAGAGGATAGTGTGTCCAGCAGACGGTCCCAGAGCAGGAAAGGACAGTGTGTACAGCACCCGGTCCCAGAGGGGGAGAGGACAGTGTGTCCAGCACCCGGTCCCAGAGGGGGAGAGGACAGTGTGTCCAGCATCCGGTCCCAGTGGAGGAGAGGACAGAGTGTCCAGCACCCGGTCCCAGTGGGGGAGAGGACCGTGTGTCCAGCAGCCGGTCCCAGAGGGGGAGAGGGTAGTGTGTCCAGCACCCGGTCCCAGTGGGGGAGAGGGCAGTGTGTCCAGCACCCGGTCCCAGTGGGGGGAGGGCAGTGTGTCCAGCAGACGGTCCCAGAGCAGGAAAGGACAGTGTGTACAGCACCCGGTCCCAGAGCAGGAAAGGACAGTGTGTACAACACCCGGTCCCAGTGGGAGAGAGGGCAGTGTGTCCAGCACCCGGTCCCAGTGCGGGAGAGGGCAGTGTGTCCAGCACCCAGTCCCAGTGGGGGAGAGGGCAGTGTGTCCAGCACCCGGTCCCAGAGGGGGAGAGGACAGTGTGTCCAGCACCCGGTCCCAGAGGGGGAGAGGACAGTGTGTCCAGCATCCGGTCCCAGTGGAGGAGAGGACAGAGTGTCCAGCACCCGGTCCCAGTGGGGGAGAGGACCGTGTGTCCAGCAGCCGGTCCCAGAGCAGGAACGGACAGTGTGTACAGCACCCGGTCCCAGAGCAGGAAAGGACAGTGTGTACAACACCCAGTCCCAGAGGGGGAGAGGGCAGTGTGTCCAGCACCCGGTCCCTGAGCAGGAGAGGACAGAGTGTCCAGCACCCTGTCCCAGTGTGGGAGAGGGCAGAGTGTCCAGCACCCGGTCCCAGAGGGGGAGAGGACAGTGTGTCCAGCAGGCGGTCCCAGAGCAGGAAAGGACAGTGTGTACAGCACCCGGTCCCAGAGGGGGAGAGGACAGTGTGTCCAGCACCCGGTCCCAGTGGGGGAGAGGACAGTGTGTCCAGCACCCGGTCCCAGAGGAGGAGAGGGCAGTGTGTCCAGCACCCGGTCCAGGAGGGGGAGGGGACAGTGTGTCCAGCACCCGGTCCCTGTAGGGGATGGGGCAGTGTGTCCAGCACCCGGTCCCAGTGGGGGAGAGGACAGTGTGTCCAGCACCCGGTGCCAGAGGTGGAGAGGACAGTGTGTCCAGCACCCGGTCCCAGTGGGGGAGAGGACAGTATGTCCAGCTCCCGGTCCCAGAGGGGGAGAGGGCAGTGTGTCCAGCACCCGGTCCAGGAGGGGGAGGGGACAGTGTGTCCAGCACCCGGTCCCAGTGGGGGATGGGGCAGTGTGTCCAGCACCCGGTCCCAGTGGGGGAGAGGACAGTGTGTCCAGCAGCCGGTCCCAGAGCAGGAAAGGACAGTGTGTACAGCACCCGGTCCCAGTGGGGGAGAGGGCAGTATGTCCACCACCTGATCCCAGTGGGGGAGAGGGCAGTGTGTCCAGCACCCAGTCCCTGAGCAGGAGAGGACAGAGTGTCCAGCACCCAGTCCCAGTGGGGGAGAGGGCAGTGTGTCCAGCACCCGGTCCCAGAGGGGGAGAGGACAGAGTGTCCAGCACCCGGTCCCAGTGGGGGAGAGAACAGAGTGTCCAGCACCCGGTCCCAGAGGGGGAGAGGACAGTGTGTCCAGCACCCGGTCCCAGAGGGGGAGAGGACAGTGTGTCCAGCACCCGGTCCCAGAGGGGGAGAGGACAGTGTGTCCAGCACCCGGTCCCAGAGGGGGAGAGGGCAGAGTGTCTGGCAACCGGTCCCAGAGGGGGAGAGGGCAGAGTGTCCAGCACCCGGTCCATGAGAGGGAGAGGACAGTGTGTCCAGCAGACGGTCGCAGAGCAGGAAAGGACAGTGTGTACAGCACCCGGTCCCAGTGGGGGAGAGGGCAGTATGTCCACCACCTGATTCCAGTGGGGGAGAGGGCAGTGTGTCCAGCACCCGGTCCCAGTGGGGGGAGGGCAGTGTGTCCAGCACCCGGTCTCAGAGGGGGAGAGGACAGTGTGTCCAGCAGATGGTCCCAGAGCAGGAAAGGACAGTGTGTACAGCACCCAGTCCCAGAGCAGGAAAGGACAGTGTGTACAGCACCCGGTCCCAGTGGGGGAGAGGGCAGTGTGTCCAGCACCCGGTCCCAGTGGGGGAGGGGCCAGTGTGTCCAGCACCCTGTCCCAGTTTGGGAGAGGGCAGTGTGTCCAGCACCCTGTCCCAGAGGGGGAGAGGGCAGAGTGTCCAGCACCCGGTCCCAGAGGGGGTGAGGACTGAATGTCCAGCACCCGTTCCCATTGGGGTAGGGGCCAGTGTGTCCAGCACCCGGTCCCAGTGGGGGAGAGGGCAGTGTGTCCAGCACCCGGTCCCAGAGGGGGAGAGGGCAGTGTGTCCAGCACCCGGTCCCAGAGGGGGAGAGGACAGAGTGTCCAGCACCCGGTCCCAGTGGGGGAGAGGATAGTGTGTCCAGCACCCGGTCCCAGAGGGGGAGAGGACAGTCTGTCCAGCAGTCGGTCCCAAAGCAGGAAAGGACAGTGTGTACAACACCCGGTCCCAGAGCAGGAAAGGACAGTGTGTACAGCACCCGGTCCCAGAGGGGGAGAGGGCAGTGTGTCCAGCACACGGTCCCTGAGAAGGAGAGGACAGAGTGTCCAGCACCCTGTCCCAGTATGGGAGAGGGCAGAGTGTCCAGCAC
Organism: Hypanus sabinus; assembly: GCF_030144855.1. Taxonomy (NCBI): domain Eukaryota; kingdom Metazoa; phylum Chordata; class Chondrichthyes; order Myliobatiformes; family Dasyatidae; genus Hypanus; species Hypanus sabinus. Next base: position 90,966,779 of record NC_082712.1, on the reverse strand, counting down.
CCGGTCCCAGAGGGAGAGAGGACAGTGTGTCCAGCAGACTGTCCCAGAGCAGGAAAGGACAGTGTGTGCAGCACCCGGTCCCAGAGGGGGAGAGGACAGTGTGTCCTGCACCCGGTCCCACTGGGGGAGAGGACAGTGTGTCCAGCACCCGGTCCCAGAGAAGGAGAGGACAGTGTGTACAGCACCCGGTCCCAGAGGGGGAGAGAGCAGAGTGTCCAGCACCCAGCCCCAGAGGGGGAGAGGACAGTGTGTCCAGCAGACGGTCCCAGAGCAGGAAAGGACAGTGTGTACAACACCCGGTCCCAGAGGGGGAGAGGGCAGTGTGTCCAGCACCCGGTCCCAGTGCGGGAGAGGGCAGTGTGTCCAGCACCCGGTCCCTGAGCAGGAGAGGACAGAGTGTCCAGCACCCTGTCCCAGTGTGGGAGAGGGCAGAGTGTCCAGCACCCGGTCCCAGAGGGGGAGAGGACAGTGTGTCCAGCAGACGGTCCCAGAGCAGGAAAGGACAGTGTGTACAGCACCCGGTCCCAGAGGGGGAGAGGACAGTGTGTCCAGCACCCGGTCCCAGTGGGGGAGAGGACAGTGTGTCCAGCACCCGGTCCCAGAGAAGGGGAGGACAGTGTGTACAGCACCCGGTCCCAGAGGGGGAGAGAGCAGAGTGTCCAGCACCCAGCCGCAGAGGGGGAGAGGACAGTGTGTCCAGCACCCGGTGCCAGAGGGGGAGAGGACGGTGTGTCCAGCACCCGGTCCCTGAGGTGGAGAGGACAGTGTGTCCAGCACCCGGTCCCAGTGGGGGAGAGGGCAGTGTGTCCAGCACCCGGTCCAGGAGGGGGAGGGGACAGTGTGTCCAGCACCCGGTCCCAGTGGGGGATGGGGCAGTGTGTCCAGCACCCGGTCCCAGTGGGGGAGAGGACAGTGTGTCCAGCAGCCGGTCCCAGAGCAGGAAAGGACAGTGTGTACAGCACCCGGTCCCAGAGCAGGAAAGGACAGTGTGTACAACACCCGGTCCCAGTGGGGGATGGGGCAGTGTGTCCAGCACCCGGTCCCAGTGGGGGAGAGGACAGTGTGTCCAGCACCCAGTCCCTGAGCAGGAGAGGACAGAGTGTCCAGCACCCAGTCCCAGTGGGGGAGAGGGCAGTGTGTCCAGCACCCGGTCCCAGAGGGGGAGAGGATAGTGTGTCCAGCATCCGGTCCCAGTGGGGGAGGGGACAGAGTGTCCAGCACCCGGTCCCAGTGGGGGAGAGAACAGAGTGTTAAGCACCCGGTCCCAGAGGGGGAGAGGACAGTGTGTCCAGCATCCGGTCCCAGAGGGGGAGAGGACAGTGTGTCCAGCATCCGGTCCCAGAGGGGGAGAGGACAGTGTGTCCAGCACCCGGTCCCAGAGGGGGAGAGGGCAGAGTGTCCAGCAACCGGTCCCAGAGGGGGAGAGGGCAGAGTGTCCAGCACCCGGTCCATGAGAGGGAGAGGACAGTGTGTCCAGCAGACGGTCCCAGAGCAGGAAAGGACAGTGTGTACAGCACCCGGTCCCAGTGGGGGAGAGGGCAGTGTGTCCAGCACCCGGTCCCAGTGGGGGGAGGGCAGTCTGTCCAGCACCCAGTCCCAGTGGGGGGAGGGCAGTGTGTCCAGCACCCGGTCCCAGAGGGGGAGAGGACAGTGTGTCCAGCAGACGGTCCCAGAGCAGGAAAGGGCAGTGTGTACAGCACCGAGTCCCAGAGCAGGAAAGGACAGTGTATACAGCACCCGCTCCCAGTGGGGGAGAGGGCAGTGTGTCCAGCACCCGGTCCCTGAGCAGGAGAGGACAGAGTGTCCAGCACCCTGTCCCAGTTTGGGAGAGGGCAGAGTGTCCAGCACCCTGTCCCAGAGGTGGAGAGGACAGTGTGTACAGCACCCGTTCCCATTGGGGGAGGGGCCAGTGTGTCCAGCACCCGGTCCCAGTGGGGGAGAGGGCAGTGTGTCCAGCACCCGGTCTCAGAGGGGGAGAGGGCAGTGTGTCCAGCACCCGGTCCCTGAGGGGGAGAGGACAGAGTATCCAGCACCTGGTCCCAGTGGGGGAGAGGACAGTGTGTCCAGCACCCGGTCCCAGAGCGGGAGAGGACAGTCTGTCCAGCACACGGTCCTTAAGCAGGAAAGGACAGTGTGTACAGCACCCGGTCCCAGAGGGGGAGAGGACAGTGTGTCCAGCACCCGGTCCCAGTGCGGGAGAGGGCAGTGTGTCCAGCACCCGGTCCCTGAGCAGGAGAGGACAGAGTGTCCAGCACCCGGTCCCAGTAGGGGGAGGGCAGTCTGTCCAGCACCCGGTCCCAGTGGGGGAGAGAACAGAGTGTCCAGCACCCGGTCCCAGAGGGAGAGAGGACAGTGTGTCCAGCACCCGGTCCCAGAGCAGGAAAGGACAGTGTGTACAGCACCCGGTCACAGAGCAGGAAAGGACAGTGTGTACAGCACCCGATCCCAGTGGGAGAGAGGGCAGTGTGTCCAGCACCCGGTCCCAGTGGGGGAGAGGACAGTGTGACCAGCACCCGGTCCCAGAGAAGGAGAGGACAGTGTGTACAGCACCCGGTCCCAGAGGGGGAGAGAGCAGAGTGTCCAGCAGACGGTCCCAGAGCAGGAAAGGACAGTGTATACAGCACCCGGTCCCAGAGGGGGAGAGGACAGTGTGTCCAGCACCCGGTCCCAGAGGGGGAGAGGACAGTGTGTCCAGCAGACGGTCCCAGAGCAGGAAAGGACAGTGTGTACAACACCCGGTCCCAGTGGGGGAGGGGCCAGTGTGTCCAGCACCCGGTCCCAGAGGGGGAGAGAGCAGAGTGTCCAGCACCCAGCCCCAGAGGGGGAGAGGACAGTGTGTCCAGCACCCGGACCCAGTGGGGGGAGGGCAGTGTGTCCAGCAGACGGTCCCAGAGCAGGAAAGGACAGTGTGTACAACACCCGGTCACAGTGGGGGAGAGGGCAGTGTGTCCAGCACCCGGTCCCTGAGCAGGAGAGGACAGAGTGTCCAGCACCCTGTCCCAGTATGGGAGAGGGCAGAGTGTCCAGCACCCGGTCCCAGAGGGGGAGAGGACAGTGTGTCCAGCAGACGGTCCCAGAGCAGGAAAGGACAGTGTGTACAGCACCCGGTCCCAGAGGGGGAGAGGACAGTGTGTCCAGCACCCGGTCCCACTGGGGGAGAGGACAGTGTGTCCAGCACCCGGTCCCAGAGAAGGAGAGGACAGTGTGTACAGCACCCGGTCCCAGAGGGGGAGAGAGCAGAGTGTCCAGCACCCAGCCCCAGAGGGGGAGAGGACAGTGTGTCCAGCACCCGGTCCCAGAGGGGGAGAGGACAGTCTGTCCAGCAGTCGGTCCCAAAGCAGGAAAGGACAGTGTGTACAACACCCGGTCCCAGAGCAGGAAAGGACAGTGTGTACAGCACCCGGTCCCAGAGGGGGAGAGGGCAGTGTGTCCAGCACACGGTCCCTGAGAAGGAGAGGACAGAGTGTCCAGCACCCTGTCCCAGTATGGGAGAGGGCAGAGTGTCCAGCACCCGGTCCCAGAGGGGGAGAGGACAGTGTGTCCAGCAGACGGTCCCAGAGCAGGAAAGGACAGTGTGTGCAGCACCCGGTCCCAGAGGGGGAGAGGACAGTGTGTCCTGCACCCGGTCCCACTGGGGGAGAGGACAGTGTGTCCAGCACCCGGTCCCAGAGAAGGAGAGGACAGTGTGTACAGCACCCGGTCCCAGAGGGGGAGAGAGCAGAGTGTCCAGCACCCAGCCCATGAGGGGGAGAGGACAGTGTGTCCAGCAGACGGTCCCAGAGCAGGAAAGGACAGTGTGTACAACACCCGGTCCCAGAGGGGGAGAGGGCAGTGTGTCCAGCACCCGGTCCCAGTGCGGGAGAGGGCAGTGTGTCCAGCACCCGGTCCCTGAGCAGGAGAGGACAGAGTGTCCAGCACCCTGTCCCAGTGTGGGAGAGGGCAGAGTGTCCAGCACCCGGTCCCAGAGGGGGAGAGGACAGTGTGTCCAGCAGACGGTCCCAGAGCAGGAAAGGACAGTGTGTACAGCACCCGGTCCCAGAGGGGGAGAGGACAGTGTGTCCAGCACCCGGTCCCAGTGGGGGAGAGGACAGTGTGTCCAGCACCCGGTCCCAGAGAAGGGGAGGACAGTGTGTACAGCACCCGGTCCCAGAGGGGGAGAGAGCAGAGTGTCCAGCACCCAGCCGCAGAGGGGGAGAGGACAGTGTGTCCAGCACCCGGTGCCAGAGGGGGAGAGGACGGTGTGTCCAGCACCCGGTCCCTGAGGTGGAGAGGACAGTGTGTCCAGCACCCGGTCCCAGTGGGGGAGAGGGCAGTGTGTCCAGCACCCGGTCCAGGAGGGGGAGGGGACAGTGTGTCCAGCACCCGGTCCCAGTGGGGGATGGGGCAGTGTGTCCAGCACCCGGTCCCAGTGGGGGAGAGGACAGTGTGTCCAGCAGCCGGTCCCAGAGCAGGAAAGGACAGTGTGTACAGCACCCGGTCCCAGAGCAGGAAAGGACAGTGTGTACAACACCCGGTCCCAGTGGGGGATGGGGCAGTGTGTCCAGCACCCGGTCCCAGTGGGGGAGAGGACAGTGTGTCCAGCACCCAGTCCCTGAGCAGGAGAGGACAGAGTGTCCAGCACCCAGTCCCAGTGGGGGAGAGGGCAGTGTGTCCAGCACCCGGTCCCAGAGGGGGAGAGGATAGTGTGTCCAGCATCCGGTCCCAGTGGGGGAGGGGACAGAGTGTCCAGCACCCGGTCCCAGTGGGGGAGAGAACAGAGTGTTAAGCACCCGGTCCCAGAGGGGGAGAGGACAGTGTGTCCAGCATCCGGTCCCAGAGGGGGAGAGGACAGTGTGTCCAGCACCCGGTCCCAGAGGGGGAGAGGGCAGAGTGTCCAGCAACCGGTCCCAGAGGGGGAGAGGGCAGAGTGTCCAGCACCCGGTCCATGAGAGGGAGAGGACAGTGTGTCCAGCAGACGGTCCCAGAGCAGGAAAGGACAGTGTGTACAGCACCCGGTCCCAGTGGGGGAGAGGGCAGTGTGTCCAGCACCCGGTCCCAGTGGGGGGAGGGCAGTCTGTCCAGCACCCAGTCCCAGTGGGGGGAGGGCAGTGTGTCCAGCACCCGGTCCCAGAGGGGGAGAGGACAGTGTGTCCAGCAGACGGTCCCAGAGCAGGAAAGGGCAGTGTGTACAGCACCGAGTCCCAGAGCAGGAAAGGACAGTGTATACAGCACCCGCTCCCAGTGGGGGAGAGGGCAGTGTGTCCAGCACCCGGTCCCTGAGCAGGAGAGGACAGAGTGTCCAGCACCCTGTCCCAGTTTGGGAGAGGGCAGAGTGTCCAGCACCCTGTCCCAGAGGTGGAGAGGACAGTGTGTACAGCACCCGTTCCCATTGGGGGAGGGGCCAGTGTGTCCAGCACCCGGTCCCAGTGGGGGAGAGGGCAGTGTGTCCAGCACCCGGTCTCAGAGGGGGAGAGGGCAGTGTGTCCAGCACCCGGTCCCTGAGGGGGAGAGGACAGAGTATCCAGCACCTGGTCCCAGTGGGGGAGAGGACAGTGTGTCCAGCACCCGGTCCCAGAGCGGGAGAGGACAGTCTGTCCAGCACACGGTCCTAAAGCAGGAAAGGACAGTGTGTACAGCACCCGGTCCCAGAGGGGGAGAGGACAGTGTGTCCAGCACCCGGTCCCAGTGCGGGAGAGGGCAGTGTGTCCAGCACCCGGTCCCTGAGCAGGAGAGGACAGAGTGTCCAGCACCCTGTCCCAGTATGGGAGAGGGCAGAGTGTCCAGCACCCGGTCCCAGAGGGGGAGAGGACAGTGTGTCCAGCAGACGGTCCCAGAGCAGGAAAGGACAGTGTGTACAGCACCCGGTCCCAGAGGGGGAGAGGACAGTGTGTCCAGCACCCGGTCCCACTGGGGGAGAGGACAGTGTGTCCAGCACCCGGTCCCAGAGAAGGAGAGGACAGTGTGTACAGCACCCGGTCCCAGAGGGGGAGAGAGCAGAGTGTCCAGCACCCAGCCCCAGAGGGGGAGAGGACAGTGTGTCCAGCACCCGGTCCTAGAGGGGGAGAGGACAGTGTGTCCAGCACCCGGTCCCAGAGGGGGAGAGGGCAGAGTGTCCAGCAACCGGTCCCAGAGGGGGAGAGGGCAGAGAGTCCAGCACCCGGTCCATGAGAGGGAGAGGACAGTGTGTCCAGCAGACGGTCCCAGAGCAGGAAAGGACAGTGTGTACAGCACCCGGTCCCAGTGGGGGAGAGGGCAGTGTGTCCAGCACCCGGTCCCAGTAGGGGGAGGGCAGTCTGTCCAGCACCCGGTCCCAGTGGGGGAGAGAACAGACTGTCCAGCACCCGGTCCCAGAGGGAGAGAGGACAGTGTGTCCAGCACCCGGTCCCAGAGCAGGAAAGGACAGTGTGTAGAGCACCCGGTCACAGAGCAGGAAAGGACAGTGTGTACAGCACCCGATCCCAGTGGGAGAGAGGGCAGTGTGTCCAGCACCCGGTCCCAGTGGGGGAGAGGACAGTGTGACCAGCACCCGGTCCCAGAGAAGGAGAGGACAGTGTGTACAGCACCCGGTCCCAGAGGGGGAGAGAGCAGAGTGTCCAGCAGACGGTCCCAGAGCAGGAAAGGACAGTGTATACAGCACCCGGTCCCAGAGGGGGAGAGGACAGTGTGTCCAGCACCCGGTCCCAGTGGGGGGAGGGCAGTGTGTCCAGCAGACGGTCCCAGAGCAGGAAAGGACAGTGTGTACAACACCCGGTCCCAGTGGGGGAGGGGCCAGTGTGTCCAGCACCCGGTCCCAGAGGGGGAGAGAGCAGAGTGTCCAGCACCCGGTCCCAGTGGGGGGAGGGCAGTGTGTCCAGCAGACGGTCCCAGTGGGGGGAGGGCAGTGTGTCCAGCAGACGGTCCCAGAGCAGGAAAGGACAGTGTGTACAACACCCGGTCACAGTGGGGGAGAGGGCAGTGTGTCCAGCACCCGGTCCCAGTGGGGGAGAGGGCAGTGTGTCCAGCACCCGTTCCCAGTGGGGGAGGGGCCAGTCTGTCCAGCACCCGGTCCCAGTGGGGGAGAGGCCAGTGTGTCCAGCCCCCTTTCCCAGTGGGGGAGGGGCCAGTCTGTCCAGCACCCGGTCCCAGAGGGGGAGAGGACAGTGTGTCCAGCACACGGTCCCAGTGGGGGAGAGGGCAGTGTGTCCAGCACCCGGTCCCAGAGGGGGAGAGGACAGTGTGTACAGCACCCGGTCCCAGAGAAGGAGAGGGCAGTGTGTCCAGCACCCGGTCCCAGAGGGGGAGAGAGCAGAGTGTCCAGCACCCAGCCCCAGAGGGGGAGAGGACAGTGTGTCCAGCACACGGTCCCAGTGGGGGAGAGGGCAGTGTGTCCAGCACCCGGTCCCAGAGGGGGAGAGGACAGTGTGTACAGCACCCGGTCCCAGAGAAGGAGAGGGCAGTGTGTCCAGCACCCGGTCCCAGAGGGGGAGAGAGCAGAGTGTCCAGCACCCAGCCCCAGAGGGGGAGAGGACAGTGTGTCAGCACCCGGTCCCAGAGGGGGAGAGGACGGTGTGTCCAGCACCCGGTCACAGAGTTGGAGAGGACCGTGTGTCCAGCACCCGGTCCCAGTGGGGGAGAGAACAGTGTGTCCAGCACCCGGTCCCAGAGGGGGAGAGGGCAGTGTGTCCAGCAGACGGTCCCAGAGCAGGAAAGGACAGTGTGTACAGCACCCGGTCACAGTGGGGGAGAGGGCAGTGTGTCCAGCACCCGGTCCCAGTGGGGGAGAGGGCAGTGCGTCCAGCACCCGGTCCCTGAGCTGGAGAGGACAGAGTGTCCAGCACCCTGTCCCAGTGGGGGAGAGGGCAGAGTGTCCAGCACCCGGTCCCAGAGGGGGAGAGGACAGTGTGTCCAGCACCCGGTCCCAGAGGGGGAGAGGGCAGTGTGTCCAGCACCCGGTCCCAGAGGGGGAGAGGGCAGTGTGTCCAGCACCCGGTCCCAGAGGGGGAGAGGGCAGAGTGTCCAGCACCCGGTCCCAGTGGGGGAGGGGCCAGTGTGTCCAGCACCCGGTCCCAGTTGGGGAGAGGGCAGTGTGTCCAGCACCCGGTCCCAGTGGGGGAGAGGGCAGTGCGTCCAGCACCCGGTCCCTGAGCTGGAGAGGACAGAGTGTCCAGCACCCTGTCCCAGTGGGGGAGAGGGCAGAGTGTCCAGCACCCGGTCCCAGAGGGGGAGAGGACAGTGTGTCCAGCAGACAGTCACAGAGCAGGAAAGGACAGTGTGTACAGCACCCGGTCCCAGAGGGGGAGAGGACAGTGTGCCCAGCACCCGGTCCCAGTGGGGGAGAGGACAGTGTGTCCAGCACCCGGTCCCAGAGGGGGAGAGAGCAGAGTGTCCAGCACCCAGCCCCAGAGGGGGAGAGGACAGTGTGTCCAGCACCCGGTTCCAGAGGGTGAGAGAGCAGAGTGTCCAGCACCCAGCCCCAGAGGGGGAGAGGACAGTGTGTCCAGCACCCGGTCCCAGAGGGGGAGAGAGCAGAGTGTCCAGCACCCAGCCCCAGAGGGGGAGAGGACAGTGTGTCCAGCACCCGGTCCCAGAGGGGGAGAGGGCAGTGTGTCCAGCACCCGGTCCCTGAGGGGGAGAGGGCAGTGTGTCCAGCACCCGGTCCAAGAGGGGGAGAGGGCAGAGTGTCCAGCACCCGGTCCCAGTGGGGGAGGGGCCAGTGTGTCCAGCACCCGGTCCCAGTTGGGGAGAGGGCAGTGTGTCCAGCATCCGGTCCCAGAGGGGGAGAGGGCAGTGTGTCCAGCACCCGGTCCCAGAGGGGGAGAGGACAGAGTGTCCAGCACCCGGTCCCAGTAGGGGAGAGGACAGTGTGTCCAACACCCAGTCCCAGAGAGGGAGAGGACAGTGTGTCCAGCACCCGGTCCCAGAGGGTGAAAGAGCAGTGTGTCCAGCACCAGGTCCCAGTGGGGGAGAGAACAGAGTGTCCAGCACCCGGTCCCAGAGAGGGAGAGGACAGTGTGTCCAGCACCCGGTCACAGAGGGGGAGAGGACAGTGTGTCCAGCACCCGGTCCCAGAGGGGGAGAGGGCAGAGTGTCCAGCACCCGGTCCCAGAGTGGGAGAGGGCAGAGTGTCCAGCACCCGGTCCCAGAGGGGGAGAGGTCAGTGTGTCCAGCAGACGGTCCCAGAGCAGGAAAGGACAGTGTGTACAGCACCCGGTCCCAGAGCAGGAAAGGACAGTGTGTCCAGCACCCTGTCCCAGTGGGGGAGAGGGCAGTGTGTCCAGCTCCTGGTCCCAGTGGGGGAGAGGGCAGTGTGTCCAGCACCCGGTCCCTGAGCAGGAGAGGACAGAGTGTCCAGCACCCTGTCCCAGTGGGGGAGAGGGCAGTGTGTCCAGCACCCTGTCCCAGAGGGGGAGAGGACAGTGTGTCCAGCAGACGGTCCCAGAGCAGGAAAGGACGGTGTGTACAGCACCCGGTCCCAGAGAGGGAGAGGACAGTGTGTCCAGCACCCAGTCCCAGTGGGGGCGAGGGCAGTGTGTCCAGCACCCGGTCCCAGAGGGGGAGAGGATAGTGTGTCCAGCATCTGGTCCCAGTGGGGGAGAGGACAGAGTGTCCAGCACCCGGTCCCAGTGGGGGAGAGGACAGTGTGTCCAGCACCCGTTCCCAGTGGGGGAGGGACCAGTGTGTCCAGCACCCGGTCCCAGAGGGGGAGAGAGCAGAGTGTCCAGCACCCGGTCCCAGAGGGGGAGAGGACGGTGTGTCCAGCACCCGGTCCCAGAGGTGGAGAGGACAGTGTGTCCAGCACCCGGTCCCAGTGGGGGAGAGGGCAGTGTGTCCAGCACCAAGTCCAGGAGGGGGAGAGGACAGTGTGTCCAGCACCCGGTCCCAGAGGGGGAGAGGATGGTGTGTCCAGCACCCGGTCCCAGAGGGGGAGAGGACAGTGTGTACAGCACCCGGTCCCAGTCGGGGAGAAGGCAGTGTGTCCAGCACCTGATCCCAGTGGGGGAGAGGGCAGTGTGTCCAGCACCCGGTCCCTGAGCAGGAGAGGACAGAGTGTCCAGCACCCTGTCCCAGTATGGGAGAGGGCAGAGTGTCCAGCACCCGGTCCCAGAGGGGGAGAGGACAGTGTGTCCAGCAGACGTTCCCAGAGCAGGAAAGGACAGTGTGTACAGCACCTGGTCCCAGAGGGGGAGAGGACAGTGTGTCCAGCACCCGGTCCCAGTGGGGGAGAGGACAGTGTGTCCAGCACCCGGTCCCAGAGAAGGAGAGGGCAGTGTGTACAGCACCCGGTCCCAGAGGGGGAGAGAGCAGAGTGTCCAGCACCCAGCCCCAGAGGGGGAGAGGACAGTGTGTCAGCACCCGGTCCCAGAGGGGGAGAGGACAGTGTGTCCAGCACCCGGTCCCAGAGGTGGAGAGGACCGTGTGTCCAGCACCCGGTCCCAGTGGGGGAGAGAACAGTGTGTCCAGCACCCGGTCCCAGAGGGGGAGAGGGCAGTGTGTCCAGCAGACGGTCCCAGAGCAGGAAAGGACAGTGTGTACAGCACCCGGTCACAGTGGGGGAGAGGGCAGTGTGTCCAGCACCCGGTCCCAGTGGGGGAGAGGGCAGTGTGTCCAGCACCCGGTCCCTGAGCTGGAGAGGACAGAGTGTCCAGCACCCTGTCCCAGTGGGGGAGAGGGCAGAGTGTCCAGCACCCGGTCCCAGAGGGGGAGAGGACAGTGTGTCCAGCAGACAGTCACAGAGCAGGAAAGGACAGTGTGTACAGCACCCGGTCCCAGAGGGGGAGAGGACAGTGTGTCCAGCACCCGGTCCCAGTGGGGGAGAGGACAGTGTTTCCAGCACCCGGTCCCAGAGAATGAGAGGACAGTGTGTACAGCACCCGGTTCCAGAGGGGGAGAGAGCAGAGTGTCCAGCACCCAGCCCCAGAGGGGGAGTGGACAGTGTGTCCAGCACCCGGTCCCAGAGGGGGAGAGGACAGTGTGTCCAGCACCCGGTCCCAGTGGTGGAGAGGACAGTGTGTCCAGCACCCGGTCCCAGTGGTGGAGAGGACAGTGTGTACAGCACCCGGTCCCAGTCGGGGAGAGGGCTGTGTGTCCAGCACCTGATCCCAGTGGGGGAGAGGCCAGTGTGTCCAGCACCCGTTCCCAGTGGGGGAGGGGCCAGTCAGTCCAGCACCCGGTCCCAGTGGGGGAGAGGGCAGTGTGTCCAGCACCCGGTCCCAGTGGGGGAGAGAACAGAGTGTCCAGCACCCGGTCCCAGAGGGGGAGAGGGCAGTGTGTCCAGCACCCGGTCCCAGTGGGGGAGAGAACAGAGTGTCCAGCACCCGGTCCCAGTGGGGGAGAGGACAGTGTGTCCAGCACCCGTTCCCAGTGGGGGAGAGGGCAGTGTGTCCAGCACCCGGTCCCAGTGGGGGAGAGAACAGAGTGTCCAGCACCCGGTCCCAGTGGGGGAGAGGACAGTGTGTCCAGCACCCGTTCCCAGTGGGGGAGGGGCCAGTGTGTCAAGCAGCCGGTCCCAGACGGGGAGAGGGCAGAGTGTCCAGCACCCGGTCCCAGAGGTGGAGAGGACAGTGTGTCCAGCAGACGGTCCGAGAGCAGGAAAGGACAGTGTGTACAGCACCCGGTCCCAGTGGGGGAGAAGGCAGTGTGTCCAGCACCCGGTCCCAGTGGGGGGAGGGCAGTGTGTCCAGCACCCGGTCCCTGAGGGGGAGCGGACAGTGTGTCCAGGCACCCGGTCCCTGAGGGGGAGAGAGCAGAATGTCCAGCACCCGGCCCCAGAGGGGGAGGACAGTGTGTCCAGCACCCGGTCCCAGAGGGGGAGAGGACCGTGTGTCCAGCACCCAGTCCCAGTGGGGGAGAGGGCAGTGTGTCCAGCACCCAGTCCCAGAGGGGGAGAGGATAGTGTGTCCAGCATCCAGTCCCAGTGGGGGAGAGGACAGAGTGTCCAGCACCCGCTCCCAGTGGGGGAGAGGACAGTGTGTCCAGCACCCGTTCCCAGTGGAGGAGGGGCCAGTGTGTCTAGCACCCGGTCCCAGTGGGGGAGAGGGCAGTGTGTCCAGCACCCGGTCCCAGAGGGGGAGAGGGCAGTGTGTCCAGCACCCGGTCCCAGTGGGGGAGAGAACAGAGTGTCCAGCACCCGGTCCCAGAGGGGGAGAGGACAGTGTGTCCTGCACCCGGTCCCAGAGGGGGAGAGGACAGTGTGTCCAGCACCCGGTCCCAGTGGGGGGAGGGCAGTCTGTCCAGCACCCGGTCCCAGTGGTGGGAGGGCAGTGTGTCCAGCACCCGGTCCCTGAGCAGGAGAGTACAGAGTGTCCAGCACCCTGTCCCAGTGGGGGAGAGGACAGAGTGTCCAGCACCCGGTCCCAGAGGGGGAGAGGACAGTGTCTACAGCACCCTGTCCCAGAGCAGGAAAGGACAGTGTGTACAGTACCCGGTCCCAGTGGGGGAGAGGGCAGTGTGTCCAGCACCCGGTCCCAGTGGGGGAGAGGGCAGTGCGTCCAGCACCCGGTCCCTGAGCTGGAGAGGACAGAGTGTCCAGCACCCTGTCCCAGTGGGGGAGAGGGCAGAGTGTCCAGCACCCGGTCCCAGAGGGGGAGAGGACAGTGTGTACAGCACCCGGTCCCAGTGGGGGAGAGGGCAGTGTGTCCAGCACCCGGTCCCAGAGGGGGAGAGGATAGTGTGTCCAGCATCCGGTCCCAGTGGGGGAGAGGACAGAGTGTCCAGCACCCGGTCCCAGTGGGGGAGAGGACAGTGTGTCCAGCACCCGTTCCCAGTGGGGGAGGGGCCAGTGTGTCCAGCACCCGGTCCCAGTGGGGGAGAGGACAGTGTGTCCAGCACCCGGTCCCAGTGGGGGAAAGTGCAGTGTGTCCAGCACCCGGTCCCAGTGGGGGAGAGAACAGAGTGTCCAGCACCCGGTCCAAGAGGGGGAGAGGACAGTGTGTCCAGCACCCGGTCCCAGAGCAGTAAAGGACAGTGTGTACAGCACCCGGTCCCAGTGGGGGAGAGGGCAGTGTGTCCAGCACCCGGTCCCAGTGTGGGAGAGGGCAGTGTGTCCAGCACCCGGTCCCTGAGCAGGAGAGGACAGAGTGTCCAGCACCCTGTCCCAGTGGGGGAGAGGGCAGAGTGTCCATCACCCGGTCCCAGAGGTGGAGAGGACAGTGTGTCCAGCAGACGGTCCCAGAGCAGGAAAGGACAGTGTGTACAGCACCCGGTCACAGTGGGGGAGAGGGCAGTGTGTCCAGCACCCGGTCCCAGTGGGGGGAGGGCAGTCTGTCCAGCACCCGGTCCCAGTGGTGGGAGGGCAGTGTGTCCAGCACCCGGTCCCTGAGCAGGAGAGTACAGAGTGTCCAGCACCCTGTCCCAGTGGGGGAGAGGACAGAGTGTCCAGCACCCGGTCCCAGAGGGGGAGAGGACAGTGTCTACAGCACCCTGTCCCAGAGCAGGAAAGGACAGTGTGTACAGTACCCGGTCCCAGTGGGGGAGAGGGCAGTGTGTCCAGCACCCGGTCCCAGTGGGGGAGAGGGCAGTGCGTCCAGCACCCGGTCCCTGAAGAGTACAGAGTGTCCAGCACCCTGTCCCAGTGGGGGAGAGGACAGAGTGTCCAGCACCCGGTCCCAGAGGGGGAGAGGACAGTGTCTACAGCACCCTGTCCCAGAGCAGGAAAGGACAGTGTGTACAGTACCCGGTCCCAGTGGGGGAGAGGGCAGTGTGTCCAGCACCTGATCCCAGTGGGGGAGAGGACAGTGTGTCCAGCACCTGATCCCAGTGGGGGAGTGGACAGAGTGTCCAGCACCCGGTCCCAGAGGGGGAGAGGACAGTGTGTCCAGCAGACGTTCCCAGAGCAGGAAAGGACAGTGTGTACAGCACCCCGTCCCAGAGGGGGAGAGGACAGTGTGTCCAGCACCCGGTCCCAGTGGGGGAGGGGCCAGTGTGTCCAGCACCCGGTCCCAGAGAAGGAGAGAGCAGTGTGTACAGCACCCGGTCCCAGAGGGGGAGAGAGCAGAGTGTCCAGCACCCAGTCCCAGAGGGGGAGAGGACAGTGTGTCAGCACCCGGTCCCAGAGGGGGAGAGGACGGTGTGTCCAACACCCAGTCCCAGTGGGGGCGAGGACAGTGTGTCCAGCACCCGGTCCCAGAGGTGGAGAGGACCGTGTGTCCAGCACCCGGTCCCAGTGGGGGAGAGAACAGTGTGTCCAGCACCCGGTCCCAGAGGGGGAGAGGGCAGTGTGTCCAGCAGACGGTCCCAGAGCAGGAAAGGACAGTGTGTACAGCACCCGGTCACAGTGGGGGAGAGGGCAGTGTGTCCAGCACCCGGTCCCAGTGGGGGAGAGGGCAGTGCGTCCAGCACCCGGTCCCTGAGCTGGAGAGGACAGAGTGTCCAGCACCCTGTCCCAGTGGGGGAGAGGGCAGAGTGTCCAGCACCCGGTCCCAGAGCAGGAAAGGACAGTGTGTACAGCACCCGGTCCCAGAGCAGGAAAGGACAGTGTGTACAGCACCCGGTCCCAGAGGGGGAGAGGGCAGTGTGTCCAGCACCCGGTCCCAGAGGGGGAGAGGGCAGAGTGTCCAGCACCCGGTCCCAGTGGGGGAGGGGCCAGTGTGTCCAGCACCCGGTCCCAGTTGGGGAGAGGGCAGTGTGTCCAGCATCCGGTCCCAGAGGGGGAGAGGGCAGTGTGTCCAGCACCCGGTCCCAGAGGGGGAGAGGACAGAGTGTCCAGCACCCGGTCCCAGTAGGGGAGAGGACAGTGTGTCCAACACCCAGTCCCAGAGAGGGAGAGGACAGTGTGTCCAGCACCCGGTCCCAGAGGGTGAAAGAGCAGTGTGTCCAGCACCCGGTCCCAGTGGGGGAGAGAACAGAGTGTCCAGCACCCGGTCACAGAGGGGGAGAGGACAGTGTGTCCAGCACCCGGTCACAGAGGGGGAGAGGACAGTGTGTCCAGCACCCGGTCCCAGAGGGGGAGAGGGCAGAGTGTCCAGCACCCGGTCCCAGAGGGGAGAGGGCAGAGTGTCCAGCACCCGGTCCCAGAGGGGGAGAGGTCAGTGTGTCCAGCAGACGGTCCCAGAGCAGGAAAGGACAGTGTGTACAGCACCCGGTCCCAGAGCAGGAAAGGACAGTCTGTACAGCACCCGGTCCCAGTGGGGGAGAGGGCAGTGTGTCCAGCTCCTGGTCCCAGTGGGGGAGAGGGCAGTGTGTCCAGCACCCGGTCCCTGAGCAGGAGAGGACAGAGTGTCCAGCACCCTGTCCCAGTGGGGGAGAGGGCAGTGTGTCCAGCACCCTGTCCCAGTGGGGGAGAGGGCAGAGTGTCCAGCACCCGGTCCCAGAGGGGGATAGGACAGTGTGTACAGCACCCGGTCCCAGTGGGGGAGAGGGCAGAGTGTCCAGCACCCTGTCCCAGTGGGGGAGAAGGCAGAGTGTCCAGCACCCGGTCCCAGAGGGGGAGAGGACAGTGTGTACAGCACCCGGTCCCAGTGGGGGAGAGGGCAGAGTGTCCAGCAGACGGTCCCAGAGCAGGAAAGGACGGTGTGTCCAGCACCCGGTCCCAGAGGGGGAGAGGACAGTGTGTACAGCACCCGGTCCCAGTGGGGGAGAGGGCAGAGTGTCCAGCACCCTGTCCCAGTGGGGGAGAGGGCAGAGTGTCCAGCACCCGGACCCAGAGGGGGAGAGGACAGTGTGTACAGCACCCGGTCCCAGTGGGGGAGAGGGCAGAGTGTCCAGCAGACGGTCCCAGAGCAGGAAAGGACGGTGTGTCCAGCACCCGGTCCCTGAGGGGGAGAGGACAGTGTGTCCAGCACCCGGTCCCAGAGGGGGAGAGGACAGTGTGTCCAGCACCCGGTCCCAGAGGGGGAGAGGACAGTGTGTCCAGCACCCGGTCCCTGAGGGGGAGAGGACAGTGTGTCCAGCACCCGGTCCCAGAGAAGGAGAGGACAGTGTGTACAGCACCCGGTCCCTGAGGGGGAGAGAGCAGAATGTCCAGCACCCTGCCCCAGAGGGGGAGGACAGTGTGTCCAGCACCCGGTCCCAGAGGGGGAGAGGACCGTGTGTCCAGCACCCAGTCCCAGTGGGGGCGAGGGCAGTGTGTCCAGCACCCGGTCCCAGAGGGTGAGAGGATAGTGTGTCCAGCATCTGGTCCCAGTGGGGGAGAGGACAGAGTGTCCAGCACCCGGTCCCAGTGGGGGAGAGGACAGTGTGTCCAGAACCCGTTCCCAGTGGGGGAGGGACCAGTGTGTCCAGCACCCGGTCCCAGCGGGGGAGAGGACAGTGTGTCCAGCACCCGGTCCCAGAGGGGGAGAGGACGGTGTGTCCAGCACCCGGTCCCAGAGGTGGAGAGGACAGAGTGTCCAGCACCCGGTCCCAGTGGGGGAGAGGGCAGTGTGTCCAGCACCCGGTCCAGGAGGGGGAGAGGACAGTGTGTCCAGCACCCGGTCCCAGAGGGGGAGAGGATGGTGTGTCCAGCACCCGGTCCCAGAGGTGGAGAGGACAGTGTGTACAGCACCCGGTCCCAGTGGGGGAGGGGCCAGTCTGTCCAGCACCCGGTCCCAGAGGGGGAGAGGGCAGTGTGTCCAGCACCCGGTCCCAGAGGGGGAGAGGGCAGAGTGTCCAGCACCCGGTCCCAGAGGGGGAGAGGGCAGAGTGTCCAGCACCCGGTCCCTGAGGGGGAGAGGGCAGTGTGTCCAGCACCCGGTCCCAGAGGGGGAGAGGGCAGAGTGTCCAGCACCCGGTCCCAGTGGGGGAGGGGCCAGTGTGTCCAGCACCCTGTCCCAGTTGGGGAGAGGGCAGTGTGTCCAGCACCCGGTCCCAGAGGGGGAGAGGACAGTGTGTCCAGCAGACGGTCCCAGAGCAGGAAAGGACAGTGTGTACAGCACCTGATCCCAGTGGGGGAGAGGGCAGTGTGTCCAGCACCCGGTCCCAGTGGGGGAGAGGGCAGTGCGTCCAGCACCCGGTCCCTGAGCTGGAGAGGACAGAGTGTCCAGCACCCTGTCCCAGTGGGGGAGAGGGCAGAGTGTCCAGCACCCGGTCCCAGTGGGGGAGAGGGCAGTGTGTCCAGCACCCGGTCCCAGAGGGGGAGAGGACAGTGTGTCCAGCAGACAGTCACAGAGCAGGAAAGGACAGTGTGTACAGCACCCGGTCCCAGAGGGGGAGAGGACAGTGTGTACAGCACCCGGTCCCAGTGGGGGAGAGGGCAGTGTGTCCAGCACCCGGTCCCAGAGGGGGAGAGAACAGAGTGTCCAGCACCCGGTCCCAGTGGGGGAGAGGACAGTGTGTCCAGCACCCGGTCCCAGAGAATGAGAGGACAGTGTGTACAGCACCCGGTTCCAGAGGAGGAGAGAGCAGTGTCCAGCACCCAGCCCCAGAGGGGGAGTGGACAGTGTGTCCAGCAGACGGTCCCAGAGCAGGAAAGGACAGTGTGTACAGCACCCGGTCACAGTGGGTGAGAGGGCAGTGTGTCCAGCACCCGGTCCCAGTGGGGGAGAGGGCAGTGCGTCCAGCACCCGGTCCCAGTCGGGGAGAGGGCAGTGTGTCCAGCACCCGTTCCCAGTGGGGGAGGGGCCAGTCTGTCCAGCACCCGGTCCCAGTGGGGGAGAGGCCAGTGTGTCCAACACCCGTTCCCAGTGGGGGAGGGGCCAGTCTGTCCAGCACCCGGTCCCAGAGGGGGAGAGGACAGTGTGTCCAGCACACGGTCCCAGTGGGGGAGAGGGCAGTGTGTCCAGCACCCGGTCCCAGAGGGGGAGAGGACAGTGTGTACAGCACCCGGTCCCAGAGAAGGAGAGGGCAGTGTGTACAGCACCCGGTCCCAGAGGGGGAGAGAGCAGAGTGTCCAGCACCCAGCCCAGAGGGGGAGAGGATGGAGTGTCAGCACCCGGTCCCAGAGGGGGAGAGGACGGTGTGTCCAGCACCCGGTCACAGAGTTGGAGAGGACCGTGTGTCCAGCACCCGGTCCCAGTGGGGGAGAGAACAGTGTGTCCAGCAGACGGTCCCAGAGCAGGAAAGGACAGTGTGTACAGCACCCGGTCACAGTGGGGGAGAGGGCAGTGTGTCCAGCACCCGGTCCCAGTGGGGGAGAGGGCAGTGCGTCCAGCACCCGGTCCCAGAGGGGGAGAGGACAGTGTGTACAGCACCCGGTCCCAGGGGGGGAAGAGGGCAGAGTGTCCAGCAGACGGTCCCAGAGCAGGAAAGGACGGTGTGTCCAGCACCCGGTCCCAGAGGGGGAGAGGACAGTGTGTACAGCACCCGGTCCCAGTGGGGGAGAGGGCAGAGTGTCCAGCACCCTGTCCCAGTGGGGGAGAGGGCAGAGTGTCCAGCACCCGGTCCCAGAGGGGGAGAGGACAGTGTGTACAGCACCCGGTCCCAGTGGGGGAGAGGGCAGAGTGTCCAGCAGACGGTCCCAGAGCAGGAAAGGACGGTGTGTCCAGCACCCGGTCCCTGAGGGGGAGAGGACAGTGTGTCCAGCACCCGGTCCCAGAGGGGGAGAGGACAGTGTGTCCAGCACCCGGTCCCAGAGGGGGAGAGGACAGTGTCTCCAGCACCCGGTCCCTGAGGGGGAGAGGACAGTGTGTCCAGCACCCGGTCCCAGAGAAGGAGAGGACAGTGTGTACAGCACCCGGTCCCTGAGGGGGAGAGAGCAGAATGTCCAGCACCCGGCCCCAGAGGGGGAGGACAGTGTGTCCAGCACCTGGTCCCAGAGGGGGAGAGGACCGTGTGTCCAGCACCCAGTCCCAGTGGGGGCGAGGGCAGTGTGTCCAGCACCCGGTCCCAGAGGGGGAGAGGATAGTGTGTCCAGCATCTGGTCCCAGTGGGGGAGAGGACAGAGTGTCCAGCACCCGGTCCCAGTGGGGGAGAGGACAGTGTGTCCAGCACCCGTTCCCAGTGGGGGAGGGACCAGTGTGTCCAGCACCCGGTCCCAGCGGGGGAGAGGACAGTGTGTCCAGCACCCGGTCCCAGAGGGGGAGAGGACGGTGTGTCCAGCACCCGGTCCCAGAGGTGGAGAGGACAGAGTGTCCAGCACCCGGTCCAGTGGGGGAGAGGGCAGTGTGTCCAGCACCAAGTCCAGGAGGGGGAGAGGACAGTGTGTCCAGCACCCGGTCCCAGTGGGGGAGAGGGCAGTGTGTCCAGCACCCGGTCCAGGAGGGGGAGAGGACAGAGTGTCCAGCACCCGGTCCCAGAGGGGGAGAGGATGGTGTGTCCAGCACCCGGTCCCAGAGGTGGAGAGGACAGTGTGTACAGCACCCGGTCCCAGTGGGGGAGGGGCCAGTCTGTCCAGCACCCGGTCCCAGAGGGGGAGAGGGCAGTGTGTCCAGCACCCGGTCCCAGAGGGGGAGAGGGCAGAGTGTCCAGCACCCGGTCCCAGAGGGGGAGAGGGCAGAGTGTCCAGCACCCGGTCCCTGAGGGGGAGAGGGCAGTGTGTCCAGCACCCGGTCCCAGAGGGGGAGAGGGCAGAGTGTCCAGCACCCGGTCCCAGTGGGGGAGGGGCCAGTGTGTCCAGCACCCGGTCCCAGTTGGGGAGAGGGCAGTGTGTCCAGCATCCGGTCCCAGAGGGGGAGAGGGCAGTGTGTCCAGCAGACGGTCCCAGAGCAGGAAAGGACAGTGTGTACAGCACCTGATCCCAGTGGGGGAGAGGGCAGTGTGTCCAGCACCCGGTCCCAGAGGGGGAGAGGACAGTGTGTCCAGCAGACGGTCCCAGAGCAGGAAAGGACAGTGTGTACAGCACCTGATCCCAGTGGGGGAGAGGGCAGTGTGTCCAGCACCCGGTCCCAGTGGGGGAGAGGGCAGTGCGTCCAGCACCCGGTCCCTGAGCTGGAGAGGACAGAGTGTCCAGCACCCTGTCCCAGTGGTGGAGAGGGCAGAGTGTCCAGCACCCGGTCCCAGTGGGGGAGAGGGCAGTGTGTCCAGCACCCGGTCCCAGAGGGGAGAGGACAGTGTGTCCAGCAGACAGTCACAGAGCAGGAAAGGACAGTGTGTACAGCACCCGGTCCCAGCGGGGGAGAGGACAGTGTGTACAGCACCCGGTCCCAGTGGGGGAGAGGGCAGTGTGTCCAGCACCCGGTCCCAGAGGGGGAGAGAACAGAGTGTCCAGCACCCGGTCCCAGTGGGGGAGAGGACAGAGTGTCCAGCACCCAGCCCCAGAGGGGGAGTGGACAGTGTGTCCAGCAGACGGTCCCAGAGCAGGAAAGGACAGTGTGTACAGCACCCGGTCACAGTGGGGGAGAGGGCAGTGTGTCCAGCACCCGGTCCCAGTGGGGGAGAGGGCAGTGCGTCCAGCACCCGGTCCCAGTCGGGGAGAGGGCAGTGTGTCCAGCACCCGTTCCCAGTGGGGGAGGGGCCAGTCTGTCCAGCACCCGGTCCCAGTGGGGGAGAGGCCAGTGTGTCCAGCACCCGTTCCCAGTGGGGGAGGGGCCAGTCTGTCCAGCACCCGGTCCCAGAGGGGGAGAGGACAGTGTGTCCAGCACACGGTCCAGTGGGGGAGAGGGCAGTGTGTCCAGCACCCGGTCCCAGAGGGGGAGAGGACAGTGTGTACAGCACCCGGTCCCAGAGAAGGAGAGGGCAGTGTGTCCAGCACCCGGTCCCAGAGGGGGAGAGAGCAGAGTGTCCAGCACCCAGCCCCAGAGGGGGAGAGGACAGTGTGTCAGCACCCGGTCCCAGAGGGGGAGAGGACGGTGTGTCCAGCACCCGGTCACAGAGTTGGAGAGGACCGTGTGTCCAGCACCCGGTCCCAGTGGGGGAGAGAACAGTGTGTCCAGCACCCGGTCCCAGAGGGGGAGAGGGCAGTGTGTCCAGCAGACGGTCCCAGAGCAGGAGAGGGCAGTGTGTCCAGCACCCGGTCCCAGAGGGGGAGAGAGCAGAGTGTCCAGCACCCAGCCCCAGAGGGGGAGAGGACAGTGTGTCAGCACCCGGTCCCAGAGGGGGAGAGGACGGTGTGTCCAGCACCCGGTCACAGAGTTGGAGAGGACCGTGTGTCCAGCACCCGGTCCCAGTGGGGGAGAGAACAGTGTGTCCAGCACCCGGTCCCAGAGGGGGAGAGGGCAGTGTGTCCAGCAGACGGTCCCAGAGCAGGAAAGGACAGTGTGTACAGCACCTGATCCCAGTGGGGGAGAGGGCAGTGTGTACAGCACCCGGTCCCAGAGGGGAGAGGACAGTGTGTCCAGCAGACGGTCCCAGAGCAGGAAAGGACAGTGTGTACAGCACCTGATCCCAGTGGGGGAGAGGGCAGTGTGTCCAGCACCCGGTCCCAGTGGGGGAGAGGGCAGTGCGTCCAGCACCCGGTCCCTGAGCTGGAGAGGACAGAGTGTCCAGCACCCTGTCCCAGTGGTGGAGAGGGCAGAGTGTCAGCACCCGGTCCCAGTGGGGGAGAGGGCAGTGTGTTTAGCACCCGGTCCCAGAGGGGAGAGGACAGTGTGTCCAGCAGACAGTCACAGAGCAGGAAAGGACAGTGTGTACAGCACCCGGTCCCAGCGGGGGAGAGGACAGTGTGTACAGCACCCGGTCCCAGTGGGGGAGAGGGCAGTGTGTCCAGCACCCGGTCCCAGAGGGGGAGAGAACAGAGTGTCCAGCACCCGGTCCCAGTGGGGGAGAGGACAGTGTGTCCAGCACCCGTGTCCCAGAGAATGAGAGGACTGTGTGTACAGCACCCGGTTCCAGAGGGGGAGAGAGCAGAGTGTCCAGCACCCAGCCCCAGAGGGGGAGTGGACAGTGTGTCCAGCAGAAGGTCCCAGAGCAGGAAAGGACAGTGTGTACAGCACCCGGTCACAGTGGGGGAGAGGGCAGTGTGTCCAGCACCCGGTCCCAGTGGGGGAGAGGGCAGTGCGTCCAGCACCCGGTCCCAGTCGGGGAGAGGGCAGTGTGTCCAGCACCCGTTCCCAGTGGGGGAGGGGCCAGTCTGTCCAGCACCCGGTCCCAGTGGGGGAGAGGCCAGTGTGTCCAGCACCCGTTCCCAGTGGGGGAGGGGCCAGTCTGTCCAGCACCCGGTCCCAGAGGGGGAGAGGACAGTGTGTCCAGCACACGGTCCCAGTGGGGGAGAGGGCAGTGTGTCCAGCACCCGGTCCCAGAGGGGGAGAGGACAGTGTGTACAGCACCCGGTCCCAGAGAAGGAGAGGGCAGTGTGTCCAGCACCCGGTCCCAGAGGGGGAGAGAGCAGAGTGTCCAGCACCCAGCCCCAGAGGGGGAGAGGACAGTGTGTCAGCACCCGGTCCCAGAGGGGGAGAGGACGGTGTGTCCAGCACCCGGTCACAGAGTTGGAGAGGACCGTGTGTCCAGCACCCGGTCCCAGTGGGGGAGAGAACAGTGTGTCCAGCACCCGGTCCCAGAGGGGGAGAGGGCAGTGTGTCCAGCAGACGGTCCCAGAGCAGGAGAGGGCAGTGTGTCCAGCACCCGGTCCCAGAGGGGGAGAGAGCAGAGTGTCCAGCACCCAGCCCCAGAGGGGGAGAGGACAGTGTGTCAGCACCCGGTCCCAGAGGGGGAGAGGACGGTGTGTCCAGCACCCGGTCACAGAGTTGGAGAGGACCGTGTGTCCAGCACCCGGTCCCAGTGGGGGAGAGAACAGTGTGTCCAGCACCCGGTCCCAGAGGGGGAGAGGGCAGTGTGTCCAGCAGACGGTCCCAGAGCAGGAAAGGACAGTGTGTACAGCACCTGATCCCAGTGGGGGAGAGGGCAGTGTGTCCAGCACCCGGTCCCAGAGGGGGAGAGGACAGTGTGTCCAGCAGACGGTCCCAGAGCAGGAAAGGACAGTGTGTACAGCACCTGATCCCAGTGGGGGAGAGGGCAGTGTGTCCAGCACCCGGTCCCAGTGGGGGAGAGGGCAGTGCGTCCAGCACCCGGTCCCTGAGCTGGAGAGGACAGAGTGTCCAGCACCCTGTCCCAGTGGTGGAGAGGGCAGAGTGTCCAGCACCCGGTCCCAGTGGGGGAGAGGGCAGTGTGTCCAGCACCCGGTCCCAGAGGGGGAGAGGACAGTGTGTCCAGCAGACAGTCACAGAGCAGGAAAGGACAGTGTGTACAGCACCCGGTCCCAGCGGGGGAGAGGACAGTGTGTACAGCACCCGGTCCCAGTGGGGGAGAGGGCAGTGTGTCCAGCACCCGGTCCCAGAGGGGGAGAGGACAGTGTGTCCAGCAGACAGTCACAGAGCAGGAAAGGACAGTGTGTACAGCACCCGGTCCCAGCGGGGGAGAGGACAGTGTGTACAGCACCCGGTCCCAGTGGGGGAGAGGGCAGTGTGTCCAGCACCCGGTCCCAGAGGGGGAGAGAACAGAGTGTCCAGCACCCGGTCCCAGTGGGGGAGAGGACAGTGTGTCCAGCACCCGGTCCCAGAGAATGAGAGGACTGTGTGTACAGCACCCGGTTCCAGAGGGGGAGAGAGCAGAGTGTCCAGCACCCAGCCCCAGAGGGGGAGTGGACAGTGTGTCCAGCAGAAGGTCCCAGAGCAGGAAAGGACAGTGTGTACAGCACCCGGTCACAGTGGGGGAGAGGGCAGTGTGTCCAGCACCCGGTCCCAGTGGGGGAGAGGGCAGTGCGTCCAGCACCCGGTCCCAGTCGGGGAGAGGGCAGTGTGTCCAGCACCCGTTCCCAGTGGGGGAGGGGCCAGTCTGTCCAGCACCCGGTCCCAGTGGGGGAGAGGCCAGTGTGTCCAGCACCCGTTCCCAGTGGGGGAGGGGCCAGTCTGTCCAGCACCCGGTCCCAGAGGGGGAGAGGACAGTGTGTCCAGCACACGGTCCCAGTGGGGGAGAGGGCAGTGTGTCCAGCACCCGGTCCCAGAGGGGGAGAGGACAGTGTGTCCAGCACACGGTCCCAGTGGGGGAGAGGGCAGTGTGTCCAGCACCCGGTCCCAGAGGGGGAGAGGACAGTGTGTACAGCACCCGGTCCCAGAGGGGGAGAGGGCAGTGTGTCCAGCACCCGGTCCCAGAGGGGGAGAGAACAGAGTGTCCAGCACCCGGTCCCAGTGGGGGAGAGGACAGTGTGTCCAGCACCCGGTCCCAGAGAATGAGAGGACAGTGTGTACAGCACCCGGTTCCAGAGGGGGAGAGAGCAGAGTGTCCAGCACCCAGCCCCAGAGGGGGAGTGGACAGTGTGTCCAGCAGACGGTCCCAGAGCAGGAAAGGACAGTGTGTACAGCACCCGGTCACAGTGGGGGAGAGGGCAGTGTGTACAGCACCCGGTCCCAGTGGGGGAGAGGGCAGTGCGTCCAGCACCCGGTCCCAGTCGGGGAGAGGGCAGTGTGTCCAGCACCCGTTCCCAGTGGGGGAGGGGCCAGTCTGTCCAGCACCCGGTCCCAGTGGGGGAGAGGCCAGTGTGTCCAGCACCCGTTCCCAGTGGGGGAGGGGCCAGTCTGTCCAGCACCCGGTCCCAGAGGGGGAGAGGACAGTGTGTCCAGCACACGGTCCCAGTGGGGGAGAGGGCAGTGTGTCCAGCACCCGGTCCCAGAGGGGGAGAGGACAGTGTGTACAGCACCCGGTCCCAGAGAAGGAGAGGGCAGTGTGTCCAGCACCCGGTCCCAGAGGGGGAGAGAGCAGAGTGTCCAGCACCCAGCCCCAGAGGGGGAGAGGACAGTGTGTCAGCACCCGGTCCCAGAGGGGGAGAGGACGGTGTGTCCAGCACCCGGTCACAGAGTTGGAGAGGACCGTGTGTCCAGCACCCGGTCCCAGTGGGGGAGAGAACAGTGTGTCCAGCACCCGGTCCCAGAGGGGGAGAGGGCAGTGTGTCCAGCAGACGGTCCCAGAGCAGGAAAGGACAGTGTGTACAGCACCCGGTCACAGTGGGGGAGAGGGCAGTGTGTCCAGCACCCGGTCCCAGTGGGGGAGAGGGCAGTGCGTCCAGCACCCGGTCCCTGAGCTGGAGAGGACAGAGTGTCCAGCACCCTGTCCCAGTGGGGGAGAGGGCAGAGTGTCCAGCACCCGGTCCCAGAGGGGGAGAGGACAGTGTGTCCAGCAGACGGTCCCAGAGCAGGAAAGGACAGTGTGTACAGCACCCGGTCCCAGAGCAGGAAAGGACAGTGTGTACAGCACCCGGTCCCAGAGGGGGAGAGGGCAGTGTGTCCAGCACCCGGTCCCAGAGGGGGAGAGGGCAGAGTGTCCAGCACCCGGTCCCAGTGGGGGAGGGGCCAGTGTGTCCAGCACCCGGTCCCAGTTGGGGAGAGGGCAGTGTGTCCAGCACCCGGTCCCAGTGGGGGAGAGGGCAGTGCGTCCAGCACCCGGTCTCTGAGCTGGAGAGGACAGAGTGTCCAGCACCCTGTCCCTGTGGGGGAGAGGGCAGAGTGTCCAGCACCCGGTCCCAGAGGGGGAGAGGACAGTGTGTCCAGCAGACAGTCACAGAGCAGGAAAGGACAGTGTGTACAGCACCCGGTCCCAGAGGGGGAGAGGACAGTGTGCCCAGCACCCGGTCACAGTGGGGGAAAGGACAGTGTGTCCAGCACCCGGTCCCAGAGGGGGAGAGAGCAGAGTGTCCAGCACCCAGCCCCAGAGGGGGAGAGGACAGTGTGTGCAGCACCCGGTTCCAGAGGGGGAGAGAGCAGAGTGTCCAGCACCCAGCCCCAGAGGGGGAGAGGACAGTGTGTCCAGCACCCGGTCCCAGAGGGGGAGAGAGCAGAGTGTCCAGCACCCAGCCCCAGAGGGGGAGAGGACAGTGTGTCCAGCACCCGGTCCCAGAGGGGGAGAGGGCAGTGTGTCCAGCACCCGGTCCCTGAGGGGGAGAGGGCAGTGTGTCCAGCACCCGGTCCAAGAGGGGGAGAGGGCAGAGTGTCCAGCACCCGGTCCCAGTGGGGGAGGGGCCAGTGTGTCCAGCACCCGGTCCCAGTTGGGGAGAGGGCAGTGTGTCCAGCATCCGGTCCCAGAGGGGGAGAGGGCAGTGTGTCCAGCACCCGGTCCCAGAGGGGGAGAGGACAGAGTGTCCAGCACCCGGTCCCAGTAGGGGAGAGGACAGTGTGTCCAACACCCAGTCCCAGAGAGGGAGAGGACAGTGTGTCCAGCACCCGGTCCCGGAGGGTGAAAGAGCAGTGTGTCCAGCACCAGGTCCCAGTGGGGGAGAGAACAGAGTGTCCAGCACCCGGTCCCAGCGAGGGAGAGGACAGTGTGTCCAGCACCCGGTCACAGAGGGGGAGAGGACAGTGTGTCCAGCACCCGGTCCCAGAGGGGGAGAGGGCAGATTGTCCAGCACCCGGTCCCAGAGTGGGAGAGGGCAGAGTGTCCAGCACCCGGTCCCAGAGGGGGAGAGGTCAGTGTGTCCAGCAGACGGTCCCAGAGCAGGAAAGGACAGTGTGTACAGCACCCGGTCCCAGAGCAGGAAAGGACAGTGTGTCCAGCACCCTGTCCCAGTGGGGGAGAGGGCAGTGTGTCCAGCTCCTGGTCCCAGTGGGGGAGAGGGCAGTGTGTCCAGCACCCGGTCCCTGAGCAGGAGAGGACAGAGTGTCCAGCACCCTGTCCCAGTGGGGGAGAGGGCAGTGTGTCCAGCACCCTGTCCCAGAGGGGGAGAGGACAGTGTGTCCAGCAGACGGTCCCAGAGCAGGAAAGGACGGTGTGTACAGCACCCGGTCCCAGAGGGGGAGAGGACAGTGTGTCCAGCACCCAGTCCCAGTGGGGGCGAGGGCAGTGTGTCCAGCACCCGGTCACAGAGGGGGAGAGGATAGTGTGTCCAGCATCTGGTCCCAGTGGGGGAGAGGACAGAGTGTCCAGCACCCGGTCCCAGTGGGGGAGAGGACAGTGTGTCCAGCACCCGTTCCCAGTGGGGGAGGGACCAGTGTGTCCAGCACCCGGTCCCAGTGGGGGAGAGGGCAGTGTGTACAGCACCCGGTCCCAGAGGGGGAGAGAGCAGAGTGTCCAGCACCCGGTCCCAGAGGGGGAGAGGACGGTGTGTCCAGCACCCGGTCCCAGAGGTGGAGAGGACAGTGTGTCCAGCACCCGGTCCCAGTGGGGGAGAGGGCAGTGTGTCCAGCACCAAGTCCAGGAGGGGGAGAGGACAGTGTGTCCAGCACCCGGTCCCAGAGGGGGAGAGGATGGTGTGTCCAGCACCCGGTCCCAGAGGGGGAGAGGACAGTGTGTACAGCACCCGGTCCCAGTCGGGGAGAAGGCAGTGTGTCCAGCACCTGATCCCAGTGGGGGAGAGGGCAGTGTGTCCAGCACCCGGTCCCTGAGCAGGAGAGGACAGAGTGTCCAGCACCCTGTCCCAGTATGGGAGAGGGCAGAGTGTCCAGCACCCGGTCCCAGAGGGGGAGAGGACAGTGTGTCCAGCAGACGTTCCCAGAGCAGGAAAGGACAGTGTGTACAGCACCCGGTCCCAGAGGGGGAGAGGACAGTGTGTCCAGCACCCGGTCCCAGTGCGGGAGAGGACAGTGTGTCCAGCACCCGGTCCCAGAGAAGGAGAGGGCAGTGTGTACAGCACCCGGTCCCAGAGGGGGAGAGAGCAGAGTGTCCAGCACCCAGCCCCAGAGGGGGAGAGGACAGTGTGTCAGCACCCGGTCCCAGAGGGGGAGAGGACAGTGTGTCCAGCACCCGGTCCCAGAGGTGGAGAGGACCGTGTGTCCAGCACCCGGTCCCAGTGGGGGAGAGAACAGTGTGTCCAGCACCCGGTCCCAGAGGGGGAGAGGGCAGTGTGTCCAGCAGACGGTCCCAGAGCAGGAAAGGACAGTGTGTACAGCACCCAGTCACAGTGGGGGAGAGGGCAGTGTGTCCAGCACCCGGTCCCAGTGGGGGAGAGGGCAGTGCGTCCAGCACCCGGTCCCTGAGCTGGAGAGGACAGAGTGTCCAGCACCCTGTCCCAGTGGGGGAGAGGGCAGAGTGTCCAGCACCCGGTCCCAGAGGGGGAGAGGACAGTGTGTCCAGCAGACAGTCACAGAGCAGGAAAGGACAGTGTGTACAGCACCCGGTCCCAGAGGGGGAGAGGACAGTGTGTCCAGCACCCGGTCCCAGTGGGGGAGAGGACAGTGTTTCCAGCACCCGGTCCCAGAGAATGAGAGGACAGTGTGTACAGCACCCGGTTCCAGAGGGGGAGAGAGCAGAGTGTCCAGCACCCAGCCCCAGAGGGGGAGTGGACAGTGTGTCCAGCACCCGGTCCCAGAGGGGGAGAGGACAGTGTGTCCAGCACCCGGTCCCAGTGGTGGAGAGGACAGTGTGTACAGCACCCGGTCCCAGTCGGGGAGAGGGCAGTGTGTCCAGCACCTGATCCCAGTGGGGGAGAGGCCAGTGTGTCCAGCACCCGTTCCCAGTGGGGGAGGGGCCAGTCTGTCCAGCACCCGGTCCCAGTGGGGGAGAGGGCAGTGTGTCCAGCACCCGGTCCCAGTGTGGGAGAGGGCAGAGTGTCCAGCACCCGGTCCCAGTGGGGGAGAGAACAGAGTGTCCAGCACCCGGTCCCAGTGGTGGAGAGGACAGTGTGTCCAGCACCCGTTCCCAGTGGGGGAGGGGCCAGTGTGTCAAGCACCCGGTCCCAGACGGGGAGAGGGCAGAGTGTCCAGCACCCGGTCCCAGAGGTGGAGAGGACAGTGTGTCCAGCAGACGGTCCGAGAGCAGGAAAGGACAGTGTGTACAGCACCCGGTCCCAGTGGGGGAGAAGGCAGTGTGTCCAGCACCCGGTCCCAGTGGGGGGAGGGCAGTGTGTCCAGCACCCGGTCCCTGAGGGGGAGCGGACAGTGTGTCCAGGCACCCGGTCCCTGAGGGGGAGAGAGCAGAATGTCCAGCACCCGGCCCCAGAGGGGGAGGACAGTGTGTCCAGCACCCGGTCCCAGAGGGGGAGAGGACCGTGTGTCCAGCACCCAGTCCCAGTGGGGGAGAGGGCAGTGTGTCCAGCACCCAGTCCCAGTGGGGGAGAGGACAGAGTGTCCAGCACCCGCTCCCAGTGGGGGAGAGGACAGTGTGTCCAGCACCCGTTCCCAGTGGAGGAGGGGCCAGTGTGTCTAGCACCCGGTCCCAGTGGGGGAGAGGGCAGTGTGTCCAGCACCCGTTCCCAGTGGAGGAGGGGCCAGTGTGTCTAGCACCCGGTCCCAGTGGGGGAGAGGGCAGAGTGTCCAGCACCCGGTCCCAGAGGGGGAGAGGTCAGTGTGTCCAGCAGACGGTCCCAGAGCAGGAAAGGACAGTGTGTACAGCACCCGGTCCCAGAGCAGGAAAGGACAGTGTGTCCAGCACCCTGTCCCCGTGGGGGAGAGGGCAGTGTGTCCAGCTCCTGGTCCCAGTGGGGGAGAGGGCAGTGTGTCCAGCACCCGGTCCCTGAGCAGGAGAGGACAGAGTGTCCAGCACCCTGTCCCAGTGGGGGAGAGGGCAGTGTGTCCAGCACCCTGTCCCAGAGGGGGAGAGGACAGTGTGTCCAGCAGACGGTCCCAGAGCAGGAAAGGACGGTGTGTACAGCACCCGGTCCCAGAGGGGGAGAGGACAGTGTGTCCAGCACCCAGTCCCAGTGGGGGCGAGGGCAGTGTGTCCAGCACCCGGTCACAGAGGGGGAGAGGATAGTGTGTCCAGCATCTGGTCCCAGTGGGGGAGAGGACAGAGTGTCCAGCACCCGGTCCCAGTGGGGGAGAGGACAGTGTGTCCAGCACCCGTTCCCAGTGGGGGAGGGACCAGTGTGTCCAGCACCCGGTCCCAGTGGGGGAGAGGGCAGTGTGTACAGCACCCGGTCCCAGAGGGGGAGAGAGCAGAGTGTCCAGCACCCGGTCCCAGAGGGGGAGAGGACGGTGTGTCCAGCACCCGGTCCCAGAGGTGGAGAGGACAGTGTGTCCAGCACCCGGTCCCAGTGGGGGAGAGGGCAGTGTGTCCAGCACCAAGTCCAGGAGGGGGAGAGGACAGTGTGTCCAGCACCCGGTCCCAGAGGGGGAGAGGATGGTGTGTCCAGCACCCGGTCCCAGAGGGGGAGAGGACAGTGTGTACAGCACCCGGTCCCAGTCGGGGAGAAGGCAGTGTGTCCAGCACCTGATCCCAGTGGGGGAGAGGGCAGTGTGTCCAGCACCCGGTCCCTGAGCAGGAGAGGACAGAGTGTCCAGCACCCTGTCCCAGTATGGGAGAGGGCAGAGTGTCCAGCACCCGGTCCCAGAGGGGGAGAGGACAGTGTGTCCAGCAGACGTTCCCAGAGCAGGAAAGGACAGTGTGTACAGCACCCGGTCCCAGAGGGGGAGAGGACAGTGTGTCCAGCACCCGGTCCCAGTGGGGGAGAGGACAGTGTGTCCAGCACCCGGTCCCAGAGAAGGAGAGGGCAGTGTGTACAGCACCCGGTCCCAGAGGGGGAGAGAGCAGAGTGTCCAGCACCCAGCCCCAGAGGGGGAGAGGACAGTGTGTCAGCACCCGGTCCCAGAGGGGGAGAGGACAGTGTGTCCAGCACCCGGTCCCAGAGGTGGAGAGGACCGTGTGTCCAGCACCCGGTCCCAGTGGGGGAGAGAACAGTGTGTCCAGCACCCGGTCCCAGAGGGGGAGAGGGCAGTGTGTCCAGCAGACGGTCCCAGAGCAGGAAAGGACAGTGTGTACAGCACCCGGTCACAGTGGGGGAGAGGGCAGTGTGTCCAGCACCCGGTCCCAGTGGGGGAGAGGGCAGTGCGTCCAGCACCCGGTCCCTGAGCTGGAGAGGACAGAGTGTCCAGCACCCTGTCCCAGTGGGGGAGAGGGCAGAGTGTCCAGCACCCGGTCCCAGAGGGGGAGAGGACAGTGTGTCCAGCAGACAGTCACAGAGCAGGAAAGGACAGTGTGTACAGCACCCGGTCCCAGAGGGGGAGAGGACAGTGTGTCCAGCACCCGGTCCCAGTGGGGGAGAGGACAGTGTTTCCAGCACCCGGTCCCAGAGAATGAGAGGACAGTGTGTACAGCACCCGGTTCCAGAGGGGGAGAGAGCAGAGTGTCCAGCACCCAGCCCCAGAGGGGGAGTGGACAGTGTGTCCAGCACCCGGTCCCAGAGGGGGAGAGGACAGTGTGTCCAGCACCCGGTCCCAGTGGTGGAGAGGACAGTGTGTACAGCACCCGGTCCCAGTCGGGGAGAGGGCAGTGTGTCCAGCACCTGATCCCAGTGGGGGAGAGGCCAGTGTGTCCAGCACCCGTTCCCAGTGGGGGAGGGGCCAGTCTGTCCAGCACCCGGTCCCAGTGGGGGAGAGGGCAGTGTGTCCAGCACCCGGTCCCAGTGGGGGAGAGAACAGAGTGTCCAGCACCCGGTCCCAGAGGGGGAGAGGGCAGTGTGTCCAGCACCAGGACCCAATGGGGGAGAGAACAGAGTGTCCAGCACCCGGTCCCAGTGGGGGAGAGGACAGTGTGTCCAGCACCCGTTCCCAGTGGGGGAGGGGCCAGTGTGTCAAGCACCCGGTCCCAGACGGGGAGAGGGCAGAGTGTCCAGCACCCGGTCCCAGAGGTGGAGAGGACAGTGTGTCCAGCAGACGGTCCGAGAGCAGGAAAGGACAGTGTGTACAGCACCCGGTCCCAGTGGGGGAGAAGGCAGTGTGTCCAGCACCCGGTCCCAGTGGGGGGAGGGCAGTGTGTCCAGCACCCGGTCCCTGAGGGGGAGCGGACAGTGTGTCCAGGCACCCGGTCCCTGAGGGGGAGAGAGCAGAATGTCCAGCACCCGGCCCCAGAGGGGGAGGACAGTGTGTCCAGCACCCGGTCCCAGAGGGGGAGAGGACCGTGTGTCCAGCACCCAGTCCCAGTGGGGGAGAGGGCAGTGTGTCCAGCACCCAGTCCCAGTGGGGGAGAGGACAGAGTGTCCAGCACCCGCTCCCAGTGGGGGAGAGGACAGTGTGTCCAGCACCCGTTCCCAGTGGAGGAGGGGCCAGTGTGTCTAGCACCCGGTCCCAGTGGGGGAGAGGGCAGTGTGTCCAGCACCCGGTCCCAGAGGGGGAGAGGGCAGTGTGTCCAGCACCCGGTCCCAGTGGGGGAGAGAACAGAGTGTCCAGCACCCGGTCCCAGAGGGGGAGAGGACAGTGTGTCCTGCACCCGGTCCCAGAGGGGGAGAGGACAGTGTGTTCAGCACCCGGTCCCTGAGGGGGAGAGGGCAGAGTGTCCAGCACCCGGTCCCAGAGGGGGAGAGGGCAGAGTGTCCAGCACCCGGTCCCAGAGGTGGAGAGGACAGTGTGTCCAGCAGACGGTCCCAGAGCAGGAAAGGACAGTGTGTACAGCACCCGGTCACAGTGGGGGAGAGGGCAGTGTGTCCAGCACCCGGTCCCAGTGGGGGGAGGGCAGTCTGTCCAGCACCCGGTCCCAGTGGTGGGAGGGCAGTGTGTCCAGCACCCGGTCCCTAAGCAGGAGAGTACAGAGTGTCCAGCACCCTGTCCCAGTGGGGGAGAGGACAGAGTGTCCAGCACCCGGTCCCAGAGGGGGAGAGGACAGTGTCTACAGCACCCTGTCCCAGAGCAGGAAAGGACAGTGTGTACAGTACCCGGTCCCAGTGGGGGAGAGGGCAGTGTGTCCAGCACCCGGTCCCAGTGGGGGAGAGGGCAGTGCGTCCAGCACCCGGTCCCTGAGCTGGAGAGGACAGAGTGTCCAGCACCCTGTCCCAGTGGGGGAGAGGGCAGAGTGTCCAGCACCCGGTCCCAGAGGGGGAGAGGACAGTGTGTACAGCACCCGGTCCCAGTGGGGGAGAGGGCAGTGTGTCCAGCACCCGGTCCCAGAGGGGGAGAGGATAGTGTGTCCAGCATCCGGTCCCAGTGGGGGAGAGGACAGAGAGTCCAGCACCCGGTCCCAGTGGGGGAGAGGACAGTGTGTCCAGCACCCGTTCCCAGTGGGGGAGGGGCCAGTGTGTCCAGCACCCGGTCCCAGTGGGGGAGAGGACAGTGTGTCCAGCACCCGGTCCCAGTGGGGGAAAGTGCAGTGTGTCCAGCACCCGGTCCCAGTGGGGGAGAGAACAGAGTGTCCAGCACCCGGTCCAAGAGGGGGAGAGGACAGTGTGTCCAGCACCCGGTCCCAGAGCAGGAAAGGACAGTGTGTACAGCACCCGGTCCCAGTGGGGGAGAGGGCAGTGTGTCCAGCACCCGGTCCCAGTGTGGGAGAGGGCAGTGTGTCCAGCACCCGGTCCCTGAGCAGGAGAGGACAGAGTGTCCAGCACCCTGTCCCAGTGGGGGAGAGGGCAGAGTGTCCAGCACCCGGTCCCAGAGGTGGAGAGGACAGTGTGTCCAGCAGACGGTCCCAGAGCAGGAAAGGACAGTGTGTACAGCACCCGGTCACAGTGGGGGAGAGGGCAGTGTGTCCAGCACCCGGTCCCAGTGGGGGGAGGGCAGTCTGTCCAGCACCCGGTCCCAGTGGTGGGAGGGCAGTGTGTCCAGCACCCGGTCCCTGAGCAGGAGAGTACAGAGTGTCCAGCACCCTGTCCCAGTGGGGGAGAGGACAGAGTGTCCAGCACCCGGTCCCAGAGGGGGAGAGGACAGTGTCTACAGCACCCTGTCCCAGAGCAGGAAAGGACAGTGTGTACAGTACCCGGTCCCAGTGGGGGAGAGGGCAGTGTGTCCAGCACCCGGTCCCAGTGGGGGAGAGGGCAGTGCGTCCAGCACCCGGTCCCTGAGCTGGAGAGGACAGAGTGTCCAGCACCCTGTCCCAGTGGGGGAGAGGGCAGAGTGTCCAGCACCCGGTCCCAGAGGGGGAGAGGACAGTGTGTACAGCACCCGGTCCCAGTGGGGGAGAGGGCAGTGTGTCCAGCACCCGGTCCCAGAGGGGGAGAGGATAGTGTGTCCAGCATCCGGTCCCAGTGGGGGAGAGGACAGAGTGTCCAGCACCCGGTCCCAGTGGGGGAGAGGACAGTGTGTCCAGCACCCGTTCCCAGTGGGGGAGGGGCCAGTGTGTCCAGCACCCGGTCCCAGTGGGGGAGAGGACAGTGTGTCCAGCACCCGGACCCAGTGGGGGAAAGTGCAGTGTGTCCAGCACCCGGTCCCAGTGGGGGAGAGAACAGAGTGTCCAGCACCCGGTCCAAGAGGGGGAGAGGACAGTGTGTCCAGCACCCGGTCCCAGAGCAGGAAAGGACAGTGTGTACAGCACCCGGTCCCAGTGGGGGAGAGGACAGTGTGTCCAGCACCCGGTCCCAGTGGGGGAGAGGGCAGTGTGTCCAGCACCCGGTCCCTGAGCAGGAGAGGACAGAGTGCCCAGCACCCTGTCCCAGTGGGGGAGAGGGCAGAGTGTCCAGCACCCGGTCCCAGAGGGGGAGAGGACAGTGTGTCCAGCAGACGGTCCCAGAGGGGGAGAGGACAGTGTGTCCAGCAGACGGTCCCAGAGCAGGAAAGGACGGTGTGTACAGCACCCCGTCCCAGAGGGGGAGAGGACAGTGTGTCCAGCACCCGGTCCCAGAGAAGGAGAGGACAGTGTGTCCAGCACCCAGCCCCAGAGGGGGAGGACAGTGTGTCCAGCACCCAGTCCCAGTGGGGGCGAGGGCAGTGTGTCCAGCACCCGGTCCCAGAGGGGGAGAGGATAGTGTGTCCAGCATCTGGTCCCAGTGGGGGAGAGGACAGAGTGTCCAGCACCCGGTCCCAGTGGGGGAGAGGACAGTGTGTCCAGCACCCGTTCCCAGTGGGGGAGGGACCAGTGTGTCCAGCACCCGGTCCCTGCGGGGAAGAGGACAGTGTGTCCAGCACCCGGTCCCAGTGTGGGAGAGGGCAGTGTGTCCAGCACCCGGTCCCTGAGCAGGAGAGGACAGAGTGTCCAGCACCCTGTCCCAGTGGGGGAGAGGGCAGAGTGTCCAGCACCCGGTCCCAGAGGTGGAGAGGACAGTGTGTCCAGCAGACGGTCCCAGAGCAGGAAAGGACAGTGTGTACAGCACCCGGTCACAGTGGGGGAGAGGGCAGTGTGTCCAGCACCCGGTCCCAGTGGGGGGAGGGCAGTCTGTCCAGCACCCGGTCCCAGTGGTGGGAGGGCAGTGTGTCCAGCACCCGGTCCCTGAGCAGGAGAGTACAGAGTGTCCAGCACCCTGTCCCAGTGGGGGAGAGGACAGAGTGTCCAGCACCCGGTCCCAGAGGGGGAGAGGACAGTGTCTACAGCACCCTGTCCCAGAGCAGGAAAGGACAGTGTGTACAGTACCCGGTCCCAGTGGGGGAGAGGGCAGTGTGTCCAGCACACGGTCCCAGTGGGGGAGAGGGCAGTGCGTCCAGCACCCGGTCCCTGAGCTGGAGAGGACAGAGTGTCCAGCACCCTGTCCCAGTGGGGGAGAGGGCAGAGTGTCCAGCACCCGGTCCCAGAGGGGGAGAGGACAGTGTGTACAGCACCCGGTCCCAGTGGGGGAGAGGGCAGTGTGTCCAGCACCCGGTCCCAGAGGGGGAGAGGATAGTGTGTCCAGCATCCGGTCCCAGTGGGGGAGAGGACAGAGTGTCCAGCACCCGGTCCCAGTGGGGGAGAGGACAGTGTGTCCAGCACCCGTTCCCAGTGGGGGAGGGGCCAGTGTGTCCAGCACCCGGTCCCAGTGGGGGAGAGGACAGTGTGTCCAGCACCCGGTCCCAGTGGGGGAAAGTGCAGTGTGTCCAGCACCCGGTCCCAGTGGGGGAGAGAACAGAGTGTCCAGCACCCGGTCCAAGAGGGGGAGAGGACAGTGTGTCCAGCACCCGGTCCCAGAGCAGGAAAGGACAGTGTGTACAGCACCCGGTCCCAGTGGGGGAGAGGACAGTGTGTCCAGCACCCGGTCCCAGTGGGGGAGAGGGCAGTGTGTCCAGCACCCGGTCCCTGAGCAGGAGAGGACAGAGTGCCCAGCACCCTGTCCCAGTGGGGGAGAGGGCAGAGTGTCCAGCACCCGGTCCCAGAGGGGGAGAGGACAGTGTGTCCAGCAGACGGTCCCAGAGGGGGAGAGGACAGTGTGTCCAGCAGACGGTCCCAGAGCAGGAAAGGACGGTGTGTGCAGCACCCCGTCCCAGAGGGGGAGAGGACAGTGTGTCCAGCACCCGGTCCCAGAGAAGGAGAGGACAGTGTGTCCAGCACCCAGCCCCAGAGGGGGAGGACAGTGTGTCCAGCACCCAGTCCCAGTGGGGGCGAGGGCAGTGTGTCCAGCACCCGGTCCCAGAGGGGGAGAGGATAGTGTGTCCAGCATCTGGTCCCAGTGGGGGAGAGGACAGAGTGTCCAGCACCCGGTCCCAGTGGGGGAGAGGACAGTGTGTCCAGCACCCGGTCCCAGCGGGGAAGAGGACAGTGTGTCCAGCACCCGGTCCCAGAGGGGGAGAGGACGGTGTGTCCAGCACCCGGTCCCAGAGGTGGAGAGGACAGTGTGTCCAGCACCCGGTCCCAGTGGGGGAGAGGGCAGAGTGTCCAGCACCCGGTCCCAGAGGGGGAGAGGACAGTGTGTCCAGCAGACGGTCCCAGAGCAGGAAAGGACAGTGTGTACAGCACCCGGTCCCAGAGCAGGAAAGGACAGTGTGTACAGCACTCGGTCCCAGAGGGGGAGAGGGCAGTGTGTCCAGCACCCGGTCCCAGAGGGGGAGAGGGCAGAGTGTCCAGCACCCGGTCCCAGTGGGGGAGGGGCCAGTGTGTCCAGCACCCGGTCCCAGTTGGGGAGAGGGCAGTGTGTCCAGCATCCGGTCCCAGAGGGGGAGAGGGCAGTGTGTCCAGCACCCGGTCCCAGAGGGGGAGAGGACAGAGTGTCCAGCACCCGGTCCCAGTAGGGGAGAGGACAGTGTGTCCAACACCCAGTCCCAGAGAGGGAGAGGACAGTGTGTCCAGCACCCGGTCCCAGAGGGTGAAAGAGCAGTATGTCCAGCACCAGGTCCCAGTGGGGGAGAGAACAGAGTGTCCAGCACCCGGTCACAGAGGGGGAGAGGACAGTGTGTCCAGCACCCGGTCACAGAGGGGGAGAGGACAGTGTGTCCAGCACCCGGTACCAGAGGGGGAGAGGGCAGAGTGTCCAGCACCCGGTCCCAGAGGGGAGAGGGCAGAGTGTCCAGCACCCGGTCCCAGAGGGGGAGAGGTCAGTGTGTCCAGCAGACGGTCCCAGAGCAGGAAAGGACAGTGTGTACAGCACCCGGTCCCAGAGCAGGAAAGGACAGTGTGTACAGCACCCGGTCCCAGTGGGGGAGAGGGCAGTGTGTCCAGCTCCTGGTCCCAGTGGGGGAGAGGGCAGTGTGTCCAGCACCCGGTCCCTGAGCAGGAGAGGACAGAGTGTACAGCACCCGGTCCCAGTGGGGGAGAGGGCAGAGTGTCCAGCAGACGGTCCCAGAGCAGGAAAGGACGGTGTGTCCAGCACCCAGTCCCAGAGGGGGAGAGGACAGTGTGTCCAGCACCCTGTCCCAGTGGGGGAGAGGGCAGAGTGTCCAGCACCCGGTCCCAGAGGGGGAGAGGACAGTGTGTACAGCACCCGGTCCCAGTGGGGGAGAGGGCAGAGTGTCCAGCACCCTGTCCCAGTGGGGGAGAGGGCAGAGTGTCCAGCACCCGGTCCCAGAGGGGGAGAGGACAGTGTGTACAGCACCCGGTCCCAGTGGGGGAGAGGGCAGAGTGTCCAGCAGACGGTCCCAGAGCAGGAAAGGACGGTGTGTCCAGCACCCGGTCCCAGAGGGGGAGAGGACAGTGTGTACAGCACCCGGTCCCAGTGGGGGAGAGGGCAGAGTGTCCAGCACCCTGTCCCAGTGGGGGAGAGGGCAGAGTGTCCAGCACCCGGTCCCAGAGGGGGAGAGGACAGTGTGTACAGCACCCGGTCCCAGTGGGGGAGAGGGCAGAGTGTCCAGCACCCGGTCCCAGAGGGGGAGAGAACAGAGTGTCCAGCACCCGGTCCAAGAGGGGGAGAGGACAGTGTGTCCAGCACCCGGTCCCAGAGCAGGAAAGGACAGTGTGTACAGCACCCGGTCCCAGTGGGGGAGAGGACAGTGTGTCCAGCACCCGGTCCCAGTGGGGGAGAGGGCAGTGTGTCCAGCACCCGGTCCCTGAGCAGGAGAGGACAGAGTGCCCAGCACCCTGTCCCAGTGGGGGAGAGGGCAGAGTGTCCAGCACCCGGTCCCAGAGGGGGAGAGGACAGTGTGTCCAGCAGACGGTCCCAGAGGGGGAGAGGACAGTGTGTCCAGCAGACGGTCCCAGAGCAGGAAAGGACGGTGTGTGCAGCACCCCGTCCCAGAGGGGGAGAGGACAGTGTGTCCAGCACCCGGTCCCAGAGAAGGAGAGGACAGTGTGTCCAGCACCCAGCCCCAGAGGGGGAGGACAGTGTGTCCAGCACCCAGTCCCAGTGGGGGCGAGGGCAGTGTGTCCAGCACCCGGTCCCAGAGGGGGAGAGGATAGTGTGTCCAGCATCTGGTCCCAGTGGGGGAGAGGACAGAGTGTCCAGCACCCGGTCCCAGTGGGGGAGAGGACAGTGTGTCCAGCACCCGTTCCCAGTGGGGGAGGGACCAGTGTGTCCAGCACCCGGTCCCAGCGGGGAAGAGGACAGTGTGTCCAGCACCCGGTCCCAGAGGGGGAGAGGACGGTGTGTCCAGCACCCGGTCCCAGAGGTGGAGAGGACAGTGTGTCCAGCACCCGGTCCCAGTGGGGGAGAGGGCAGAGTGTCCAGCACCCGGTCCCAGAGGGGGAGAGGACAGTGTGTCCAGCAGACGGTCCCAGAGCAGGAAAGGACAGTGTGTACAGCACCCGGTCCCAGAGCAGGAAAGGACAGTGTGTACAGCACTCGGTCCCAGAGGGGGAGAGGGCAGTGTGTCCAGCACCCGGTCCCAGAGG
The DNA here is from genome assembly GCF_030144855.1 of Hypanus sabinus. NCBI lineage: Eukaryota > Metazoa > Chordata > Chondrichthyes > Myliobatiformes > Dasyatidae > Hypanus > Hypanus sabinus. Next base: position 90,928,310 of record NC_082712.1, on the reverse strand, counting down.
GGGAGAGGGCAGAGTGTCCAGCACCCGGTCCCAGTGGGGGAGGGGCCAGTGTGTCCAGCACCCGGTCCCAGTTGGGGAGAGGGCAGTGTGTCCAGCATCCGGTCCCAGAGGGGGAGAGGGCAGTGTGTCCAGCACCCGGTCCCAGAGGGGGAGAGGACAGAGTGTCCAGCACCCGGTCCCAGTAGGGGAGAGGACAGTGTGTCCAACACCCAGTCCCAGAGAGGGAGAGGACAGTGTGTCCAGCACCCGGTCCCAGAGGGTGAAAGAGCAGTATGTCCAGCACCAGGTCCCAGTGGGGGAGAGAACAGAGTGTCCAGCACCCGGTCACAGAGGGGGAGAGGACAGTGTGTCCAGCACCCGGTCACAGAGGGGGAGAGGACAGTGTGTCCAGCACCCGGTACCAGAGGGGGAGAGGGCAGAGTGTCCAGCACCCGGTCCCAGAGGGGAGAGGGCAGAGTGTCCAGCACCCGGTCCCAGAGGGGGAGAGGTCAGTGTGTCCAGCAGACGGTCCCAGAGCAGGAAAGGACAGTGTGTACAGCACCCGGTCCCAGAGCAGGAAAGGACAGTGTGTACAGCACCCGGTCCCAGTGGGGGAGAGGGCAGTGTGTCCAGCTCCTGGTCCCAGTGGGGGAGAGGGCAGTGTGTCCAGCACCCGGTCCCTGAGCAGGAGAGGACAGAGTGTACAGCACCCGGTCCCAGTGGGGGAGAGGGCAGAGTGTCCAGCAGACGGTCCCAGAGCAGGAAAGGACGGTGTGTCCAGCACCCAGTCCCAGAGGGGGAGAGGACAGTGTGTCCAGCACCCTGTCCCAGTGGGGGAGAGGGCAGAGTGTCCAGCACCCGGTCCCAGAGGGGGAGAGGACAGTGTGTACAGCACCCGGTCCCAGTGGGGGAGAGGGCAGAGTGTCCAGCACCCTGTCCCAGTGGGGGAGAGGGCAGAGTGTCCAGCACCCGGTCCCAGAGGGGGAGAGGACAGTGTGTACAGCACCCGGTCCCAGTGGGGGAGAGGGCAGAGTGTCCAGCAGACGGTCCCAGAGCAGGAAAGGACGGTGTGTCCAGCACCCGGTCCCAGAGGGGGAGAGGACAGTGTGTACAGCACCCGGTCCCAGTGGGGGAGAGGGCAGAGTGTCCAGCACCCTGTCCCAGTGGGGGAGAGGGCAGAGTGTCCAGCACCCGGTCCCAGAGGGGGAGAGGACAGTGTGTACAGCACCCGGTCCCAGTGGGGGAGAGGGCAGAGTGTCCAGCAGACGGTCCCAGAGCAGGAAAGGACGGTGTGTCCAGCACCCGGTCCCTGAGGGGGAGAGGACAGTGTGTCCAGCACCCGGTCCCAGAGGGGGAGAGGACAGTGTGTCCAGCACCCGGTCCCAGAGGGGGAGAGGACAGTGTGTCCAGCACCCGGTCCCAGAGGGGGAGAGGACAGTGTGTCCAGCACCCGGTCCCTGAGGGGGAGAGGACAGTGTGTCCAGCACCCGGTCCCAGAGAAGGAGAGGACAGTGTGTACAGCACCCGGTCCCTGAGGGGGAGAGAGCAGAATGTCCAGCACCCGGCCCCAGAGGGGGAGGACAGTGTGTCCAGCACCCGGTCCCAGAGGGGGAGAGGACCGTGTGTCCAGCACCCAGTCCCAGTGGGGGCGAGGGCAGTGTGTCCAGCACCCGGTCCCAGAGGGGTAGAGGACAGTGTGTCCAGCACCCGTTCCCAGTGGGGGAGGGACCAGTGTGTCCAGCACCCGGTCCCTGAGGGGGAGAGGACAGTGTGTCCAGCACCCGGTCCCAGAGGGGGAGAGGACAGTGTGTCCAGCACCCGGTCCCAGAGGGGGAGAGGACAGTGTGTCCAGCACCCGGTCCCAGAGGGGGAGAGGACAGTGTGTCCAGCACCCGGTCCCTGAGGGGGAGAGGACAGTGTGTCCAGCACCCGGTCCCAGAGAAGGAGAGGACAGTGTGTACAGCACCCGGTCCCTGAGGGGGAGAGAGCAGAATGTCCAGCACCCGGCCCCAGAGGGGGAGGACAGTGTGTCCAGCACCCGGTCCCAGAGGGGGAGAGGACCGTGTGTCCAGCACCCAGTCCCAGTGGGGGCGAGGGCAGTGTGTCCAGCACCCGGTCCCAGAGGGGGAGAGGACAGTGTGTCCAGCACCCGTTCCCAGTGGGGGAGGGACCAGTGTGTCCAGCTCCCGGTCCCAGCGGGGGAGAGGACAGTGTGTCCAGCACCCGGTCCCAGAGGGGGAGAGGACGGTGTGTCCAGCACCCGGTCCCAGTGGGGGACAGGGCAGAGTGTCCAGCACCCGGTCCCAGAGGGGGAGAGGACAGTGTGTCCAGCAGACGGTCCCAGAGCAGGAAAGGACAGTGTGTACAGCACCCGGTCCCAGAGCAGGAAAGGACAGTGTGTACAGCACTCGGTCCCAGAGGGGGAGAGGGCAGTGTGTCCAGCACCCGGTCCCAGAGGGGGAGAGGGCAGAGTGTCCAGCACCCGGTCCCAGTGGGGGAGGGGCCAGTGTGTCCAGCACCCGGTCCCAGTTGGGGAGAGGGCAGTGTGTCCAGCATCCGGTCCCAGAGGGGGAGAGGGCAGTGTGTCCAGCACCCGGTCCCAGAGGGGGAGAGGACAGAGTGTCCAGCACCCGGTCCCAGTAGGGGAGAGGACAGTGTGTCCAACACCCAGTCCCAGAGAGGGAGAGGACAGTGTGTCCAGCACCCGGTCCCAGAGGGTGAAAGAGCAGTATGTCCAGCACCAGGTCCCAGTGGGGGAGAGAACAGAGTGTCCAGCACCCGGTCACAGAGGGGGAGAGGACAGTGTGTCCAGCACCCGGTCACAGAGGGGGAGAGGACAGTGTGTCCAGCACCCGGTACCAGAGGGGGAGAGGGCAGAGTGTCCAGCACCCGGTCCCAGAGGGGAGAGGGCAGAGTGTCCAGCACCCGGTCCCAGAGGGGGAGGGGCCAGTGTGTCCAGCAGACGGTCCCAGAGCAGGAAAGGACGGTGTGTCCAGCACCCAGTCCCAGAGGGGGAGAGGACAGTGTGTCCAGCACCCTGTCCCAGTGGGGGAGAGGGCAGAGTGTCCAGCACCCGGTCCCAGAGGGGGAGAGGACAGTGTGTCCAGCACCCGGTCCCTGAGGGGGAGAGGACAGTGTGTACAGCACCCGGTCCCAGTGGGGGAGAGGGCAGAGTGTCCAGCACCCTGTCCCAGTGGGGGAGAGGGCAGAGTGTCCAGCACCCGGTCCCAGAGGGGGAGAGGACAGTGTGTACAGCACCCGGTCCCAGTGGGGGAGAGGGCAGAGTGTCCAGCAGACGGTCCCAGAGCAGGAAAGGACGGTGTGTCCAGCACCCGGTCCCAGAGGGGGAGAGGACAGTGTGTACAGCACCCGGTCCCAGTGGGGGAGAGGGCAGAGTGTCCAGCACCCTGTCCCAGTGGGGGAGAGGGCAGAGTGTCCAGCAGACGGTCCCAGAGGGGGAGAGGACAGTGTGTCCAGCACCCGGTCCCTGAGGGGGAGAGGACAGTGTGTCCAGCACCCGGTCCCAGAGGGGGAGAGGACAGTGTGTCCAGCACCCGGTCCCAGAGGGGGAGAGGACAGTGTGTCCAGCACCCGGTCCCTGAGGGGGAGAGGACAGTGTGTCCAGCACCCGGTCCCAGAGAAGGAGAGGACAGTGTGTACAGCACCCGGTCCCTGAGGGGGAGAGAGCAGAATGTCCAGCACCCGGCCCCAGAGGGGGAGGACAGTGTGTCCAGCACCCGGTCCCAGAGGGGGAGAGGACCGTGTGTCCAGCACCCAGTCCCAGTGGGGGCGAGGGCAGTGTGTCCAGCACCCGGTCCCAGAGGGGGAGAGGACAGTGTGTCCAGCACCCGTTCCCAGTGGGGGAGGGACCAGTGTGTCCAGCTCCCGGTCCCAGCGGGGGAGAGGACAGTGTGTCCAGCACCCGGTCCCAGAGGGGGAGAGGACGGTGTGTCCAGCACCCGGTCCCAGTGGGGGAGAGGGCAGAGTGTCCAGCACCCGCTCCCAGAGGGGGAGAGGACAGTGTGTCCAGCAGACGGTCCCAGAGCAGGAAAGGACAGTGTGTACAGCACCCGGTCCCAGAGCAGGAAAGGACAGTGTGTACAGCACTCGGTCCCAGAGGGGGAGAGGGCAGTGTGTCCAGCACCCGGTCCCAGAGGGGGAGAGGGCAGAGTGTCCAGCACCCGGTCCCAGTGGGGGAGGGGCCAGTGTGTCCAGCACCCGGTCCCAGTTGGGGAGAGGGCAGTGTGTCCAGCATCCGGTCCCAGAGGGGGAGAGGGCAGTGTGTCCAGCACCCGGTCCCAGAGGGGGAGAGGACAGAGTGTCCAGCACCCGGTCCCAGTAGGGGAGAGGACAGTGTGTCCAACACCCAGTCCCAGAGAGGGAGAGGACAGTGTGTCCAGCACCCGGTCCCAGAGGGTGAAAGAGCAGTATGTCCAGCACCAGGTCCCAGTGGGGGAGAGAACAGAGTGTCCAGCACCCGGTCACAGAGGGGGAGAGGACAGTGTGTCCAGCACCCGGTCACAGAGGGGGAGAGGACAGTGTGTCCAGCACCCGGTACCAGAGGGGGAGAGGGCAGAGTGTCCAGCACCCGGTCCCAGAGGGGAGAGGGCAGAGTGTCCAGCACCCGGTCCCAGAGGGGGAGAGGTCAGTGTGTCCAGCAGACGGTCCCAGAGCAGGAAAGGACAGTGTGTACAGCACCCGGTCCCAGAGCAGGAAAGGACAGTGTGTACAGCACCCGGTCCCAGTGGGGGAGAGGGCAGTGTGTCCAGCTCCTGGTCCCAGTGGGGGAGAGGGCAGTGTGTCCAGCACCCGGTCCCTGAGCAGGAGAGGACAGAGTGTACAGCACCCGGTCCCAGTGGGGGAGAGGGCAGAGTGTCCAGCAGACGGTCCCAGAGCAGGAAAGGACGGTGTGTCCAGCACCCAGTCCCAGAGGGGGAGAGGACAGTGTGTCCAGCACCCTGTCCCAGTGGGGGAGAGGGCAGAGTGTCCAGCACCCGGTCCCAGAGGGGGAGAGGACAGTGTGTACAGCACCCGGTCCCAGTGGGGGAGAGGGCAGAGTGTCCAGCACCCTGTCCCAGTGGGGGAGAGGGCAGAGTGTCCAGCACCCGGTCCCAGAGGGGGAGAGGACAGTGTGTACAGCACCCGGTCCCAGTGGGGGAGAGGGCAGAGTGTCCAGCAGACGGTCCCAGAGCAGGAAAGGACGGTGTGTCCAGCACCCGGTCCCAGAGGGGGAGAGGACAGTGTGTACAGCACCCGGTCCCAGTGGGGGAGAGGGCAGAGTGTCCAGCACCCTGTCCCAGTGGGGGAGAGGGCAGAGTGTCCAGCACCCGGTCCCAGAGGGGGAGAGGACAGTGTGTACAGCACCCGGTCCCAGTGGGGGAGAGGGCAGAGTGTCCAGCAGACGGTCCCAGAGCAGGAAAGGACGGTGTGTCCAGCACCCGGTCCCTGAGGGGGAGAGGACAGTGTGTCCAGCACCCGGTCCCAGAGGGGGAGAGGACAGTGTGTCCAGCACCCGGTCCCAGAGGGGGAGAGGACAGTGTCTCCAGCACCCGGTCCCTGAGGGGGAGAGGACAGTGTGTCCAGCACCCGGTCCCAGAGAAGGAGAGGACAGTGTGTACAGCACCCGGTCCCTGAGGGGGAGAGAGCAGAATGTCCAGCACCCGGCCCCAGAGGGGGAGGACAGTGTGTCCAGCACCCGGTCCCAGAGGGGGAGAGGACCGTGTGTCCAGTACCCAGTCCCAGTGGGGGCGAGGGCAGTGTGTCCAGCACCCGGTCCCAGAGGGGGAGAGGACAGTGTGTCCAGCACCCGTTCCCAGTGGGGGAGGGACCAGTGTGTCCAGCTCCCGGTCCCAGCGGGGGAGAGGACAGTGTGTCCAGCACCCGGTCCCAGAGGGGGAGAGGACGGTGTGTCCAGCACCCGGTCCCAGTGGGGGAGAGGGCAGAGTGTCCAGCACCCGGTCCCAGAGGGGGAGAGGACAGTGTGTCCAGCAGACGGTCCCAGAGCAGGAAAGGACAGTGTGTACAGCACCCAGTCCCAGAGCAGGAAAGGACAGTGTGTACAGCACTCGGTCCCAGAGGGGGAGAGGGCAGTGTGTCCAGCACCCGGTCCCAGAGGGGGAGAGGGCAGAGTGTCCAGCACCCGGTCCCAGTGGGGGAGGGGCCAGTGTGTCCAGCACCCGGTCCCAGTTGGGGAGAGGGCAGTGTGTCCAGCATCCGGTCCCAGAGGGGGAGAGGGCAGTGTGTCCAGCACCCGGTCCCAGAGGGGGAGAGGACAGAGTGTCCAGCACCCGGTCCCAGTAGGGGAGAGGACAGTGTGTCCAACACCCAGTCCCAGAGAGGGAGAGGACAGTGTGTCCAGCACCCGGTCCCAGAGGGTGAAAGAGCAGTATGTCCAGCACCAGGTCCCAGTGGGGGAGAGAACAGAGTGTCCAGCACCCGGTCACAGAGGGGGAGAGGACAGTGTGTCCAGCACCCGGTCACAGAGGGGGAGAGGACAGTGTGTCCAGCACCCGGTACCAGAGGGGGAGAGGGCAGAGTGTCCCGCACCCGGTCCCAGAGGGGAGAGGGCAGAGTGTCCAGCACCCGGTCCCAGAGGGGGAGAGGTCAGTGTGTCCAGCAGACGGTCCCAGAGCAGGAAAGGACAGTGTGTACAGCACCCGGTCCCAGAGCAGGAAAGGACAGTGTGTACAGCACCCGGTCCCAGTGGGGGAGAGGGCAGTGTGTCCAGCTCCTGGTCCCAGTGGGGGAGAGGGCAGTGTGTCCAGCACCCGGTCCCTGAGCAGGAGAGGACAGAGTGTACAGCACCCGGTCCCAGTGGGGGAGAGGGCAGAGTGTCCAGCAGACGGTCCCAGAGCAGGAAAGGACGGTGTGTCCAGCACCCAGTCCCAGAGGGGGAGAGGACAGTGTGTCCAGCACCCTGTCCCAGTGGGGGAGAGGGCAGAGTGTCCAGCACCCGGTCCCAGAGGGGGAGAGGACAGTGTGTACAGCACCCGGTCCCAGTGGGGGAGAGGGCAGAGTGTCCAGCACCCTGTCCCAGTGGGGGAGAGGGCAGAGTGTCCAGCACCCGGTCCCAGAGGGGGAGAGGACAGTGTGTACAGCACCCGGTCCCAGTGGGGGAGAGGGCAGAGTGTCCAGCAGACGGTCCCAGAGCAGGAAAGGACGGTGTGTCCAGCACCCGGTCCCAGAGGGGGAGAGGACAGTGTGTACAGCACCCGGTCCCAGTGGGGGAGAGGGCAGAGTGTCCAGCACCCTGTCCCAGTGGGGGAGAGGGCAGAGTGTCCAGCACCCGGTCCCAGAGGGGGAGAGGACAGTGTGTACAGCACCCGGTCCCAGTGGGGGAGAGGGCAGAGTGTCCAGCAGACGGTCCCAGAGCAGGAAAGGACGGTGTGTCCAGCACCCGGTCCCTGAGGGGGAGAGGACAGTGTGTCCAGCACCCGGTCCCAGAGGGGGAGAGGACAGTGTGTCCAGCACCCGGTCCCAGAGGGGGAGAGGACAGTGTGTCCAGCACCCGGTCCCTGAGGGGGAGAGGACAGTGTGTCCAGCACCCGGTCCCAGAGAAGGAGAGGACAGTGTGTACAGCACCCGGTCCCTGAGGGGGAGAGAGCAGAATGTCCAGCACCCGGCCCCAGAGGGGGAGGACAGTGTGTCCAGCACCCGGTCCCAGAGGGGGAGAGGACCGTGTGTCCAGCACCCAGTCCCAGTGGGGGCGAGGGCAGTGTGTCCAGCACCCGGTCCCAGAGGGGGAGAGGACAGTGTGTCCAGCACCCGTTCCTAGTGGGGGAGGGACCAGTGTGTCCAGCTCCCGGTCCCAGCGGGGGAGAGGACAGTGTGTCCAGCACCCGGTCCCAGAGGGGGAGAGGACGGTGTGTCCAGCACCCGGTCCCAGAGGTGGAGAGGACAGAGTGTCCAGCACCCGGTCCCAGAGGTAGAGAGGACAGAGTGTCCAGCACCCGGTCCCAGTGGGGGAGAGGGCAGTGTGTCCAGCACCAAGTCCAGGAGGGGGAGAGGACAGTGTGTCCAGCACCCGGTCCCAGAGGGGGAGAGGATGGTGTGTCCAGCACCCGGTCCCAGTGGGGGAGGGGCCAGTCTGTCCAGCACCCGGTCCCAGTGGGGGAGAGAACAGAGTGTCCAGCACCCGGTCCCAGTGGGGGAGAGGACAGTGTGTCCAGCACCCGTTCCCAGTGGGGGAGAGGGCAGTGTGTCCAACACCCGGTCCCAGTGGGGGAGAGAACAGAGTGTCCAGCACCCGGTCCCAGTGGGGGAGAGGACAGTGTGTCCAGCACCCGTTCCCAGTGGGGGAGGGGCCAGTGTGTCAAGCACCCGGTCCCAGACGGGGAGAGGGCAGAGTGTCCAGCACCCGGTCCCAGAGGTGGAGAGGACAGTGTGTCCAGCAGACTGTCCGAGAGCAGGAAAGGACAGTGTGTACAGCACCCGGTCCCAGTGGGGGAGAAGGCAGTGTGTCCAACACCCAGTCCCAGAGAAGGAGAGGACAGTGTGTTCAGCACCCGGTCCCTGAGGGGGAGAGAGCAGAGTGTCCAGCACCCAGCCGCAGAGGGGGAGAGGACAGTGTGTCCAGCACCCGGTCCCAGAGGGGGAGAGGACAGTGTGTCCAGCACCCAGCCCCAGAGGGGGAGAGGACAGTGTGTCCAGCACCCGGTCCCAGAGGGGGAGAGGGCAGTGTGTCCAGCACCCGGTCCAGGAGGGGGAGGGGACAGTGTGTCCAGCACCCGGTCCCAGTAGGGGATGGGGCAGTGTGTCCAGCACCCGGTCCCAGTGGGGGAGAGGACAGTGTGTCCAGCAGCCGGTCCGAGAGCAGGAAAGGACAGTGTGTACAGCACCCGGTCCCAGTGGGGGAGAGGGCAGTGTGTCCAGCACCAAGTCCAGGAGGGGGAGAGGACAGTGTGTCCAGCACCCGGTCCCAGAGGGGGAGAGGATGGTGTGTCCAGCACCCGGTCCCAGAGGTGGAGAGGACAGTGTGTACAGCACCCGGTCCCAGTGGGGGAGGGGCCAGTCTGTCCAGCACCCGGTCCCAGAGGGGGAGAGGGCAGTGTGTCCAGCACCCGGTCCCAGAGGGGGAGAGGGCAGTGCGTCCAGCACCCGGTCCCAGTCGGGGAGAGGGCAGTGTGTCCAGCACCCGTTCCCAGTGGGGGAGGGGCCAGTCTGTCCAGCACCCGGTCCCAGTGGGGGAGAGGCCAGTGTGTCCAGCACCCGTTCCCAGTGGGGGAGGGGCCAGTCTGTCCAGCACCCGGTCCCAGAGGGGGAGAGGACAGTGTGTCCAGCACACGGTCCCAGTGGGGGAGAGGGCAGTGTGTCCAGCACCCGGTCCCAGAGGGGGAGAGGGCAGTGTGTCCAGCACCCGGTCCCAGAGGGGGAGAGGGCAGAGTGTCCAGCACCCGGTCCCTGAGGGGGAGAGGGCAGTGTGTCCAGCACCCGGTCCCTGAGGGGGAGAGGGCAGTGTGTCCAGCACCCGGTCCCAGAGGGGGAGAGGGCAGAGTGTCCAGCACCCGGTCCCAGTGGGGGAGGGGCCAGTGTGTCCAGCACCCGGTCCCAGTTGGGGAGAGGGCAGTGTGTCCAGCATCCGGTCCCAGAGGGGGAGAGGGCAGTGTGTCCAGCACCCGGTCCCAGAGGGGGAGAGGACAGAGTGTCCAGCACCCGGTCCCAGTAGGGGAGAGGACAGTGTGTCCAACACCCAGTCCCAGAGAGGGAGAGGACAGTGTGTCCAGCACCCGGTCCCAGAGGGGGAGAGGGCAGAGTGTCCAGCACCCGGTCCCAGAGTGGGAGAGGGCAGAGTGTCCAGCACCCGGTCCCAGAGGGGGAGAGGTCAGTGTGTCCAGCAGACGGTCCCAGAGCAGGAAAGGACAGTGTGTCCAGCTCCTGGTCCCAGTGGGGGAGAGGGCAGTGTGTCCAGCACCCGGTCCCTGAGCAGGAGAGGACAGAGTGTCTAGCACCCTGTCCCAGTGGGGGAGAGGGCAGTGTGTCCAGCACCCTGTCCCAGTGGGGGAGAGGGCAGAGTGTCCAGCACCCGGTCCCAGAGGGGGAGAGGACAGTGTGTCCAGCAGACGGTCCCAGAGCAGGAAAGGACAGTGTGTCCAGCACCCGGTCCCAGAGGGGGAGAGGACAGTGTGTCCAGCACGCGGTCCCAGTGGGGGAGTGGACAGTGTGTCCAGCACCCGGTCCCAGAGAAGGAGAGGACAGTGTGTACAGCACCCGGTCCCTGAGGGGGAGAGAGCAGAGTGTCCAGGACCCGGCCCCAGAGGGGGAGAGGACAGTGTGTCCAGCACCCGGTCCCAGAGGGGGAGAGGACCGTGTGTCCAGCACCTGGTCCCAGAGGGGGAGAGGGCAGTGTGTCCAGCACCCGGTCCCACAGGGGGAGAGGGCAGAGTGTCCAGCACCCGGTCCCACAGGGGGAGAGGGCAGAGTGTCCAGCACCCGGTCCCAGAGGGGGAGAGGGCAGAGTGTCCAGCACCCGGTCCCAGTGGGGGAGAGGGCAGAGTGTCCAGCAGACGGTCCCAGAGCAGGAAAGGACGGTGTGTCCAGCACCCGGTCCCTGAGGGGGAGAGGACAGTGTGTCCAGCACCCGGTCCCAGAGGGGGAGAGGACAGTGTGTCCAGCACCCGGTCCCAGAGGGGGAGAGGACAGTGTGTCCAGCACCCGGTCCCTGAGGGGGAGAGGACAGTGTGTCCAGCACCCGGTCCCAGAGAAGGAGAGGACAGTGTGTACAGCACCCGGTCCCTGAGGGGGAGAGAGCAGAATGTCCAGCACCCGGCCCCAGAGGGGGAGGACAGTGTGTCCAGCACCCGGTCCCAGAGGGGGAGAGGACCGTGTGTCCAGCATCTGGTCCCAGTGGGGGAGAGGACAGAGTGTCCAGCACCCGGTCCCAGTGGGGGAGAGGACAGTGTGTCCAGCACCCGTTCCCAGTGGGGGAGGGACCAGTGTGTCCAGCTCCCGGTCCCAGCGGGGGAGAGGACAGTGTGTCCAGCACCCGGTCCCAGAGGGGGAGAGGACGGTGTGTCCAGCACCCGGTCCCAGAGGTGGAGAGGACAGAGTGTCCAGCACCCGGTCCCAGTGGGGGAGAGGGCAGTGTGTCCAGCACCAAGTCCAGGAGGGGGAGAGGACAGTGTGTCCAGCACCCGGTCCCAGAGGGGGAGAGGATGGTGTGTCCAGCACCCGGTCCCAGAGGTGGAGAGGACAGAGTGTCCAGCACCCGGTCCCAGTGGGGGAGAGGGCAGTGTGTCCAGCACCAAGTCCAGGAGGGGGAGAGGACAGTGTGTCCAGCACCCGGTCCCAGAGGGGGAGAGGATGGTGTGTCCAGCACCCGGTCCCAGTGGGGGAGGGGCCAGTCTGTCCAGCACGCGGTCCCAGTGGGGGAGTGGACAGTGTGTCCAGCACACGGTCGCAGAGAAGGAGAGGACAGTGTGTTCAGCACCCGGTCCCTGAGGGGGAGAGAGCAGAGTGTCCAGCACCCAGCCGCAGAGGGGGAGAGGACAGTGTGTCCAGCACCCGGTCCCAGAGGGGGAGAGGACAGTGTGTCCAGCACCCAGCCCCAGAGGGGGAGAGGACAGTGTGTCCAGCACCCGGTCCCAGAGGGGGAGAGGGCAGTGTGTCCAGCACCCGGTCCAGGAGGGGGAGGGGACAGTGTGTCCAGCACCCGGTCCCAGTAGGGGATGGGGCAGTGTGTCCAGCACCCGGTCCCAGTGGGGGAGAGGACAGTGTGTCCAGCAGCCGGTCCGAGAGCAGGAAAGGACAGTGTGTACAGCACCCGGTCCCAGTGGGGGAGAGGGCAGTGTGTCCAGCACCAAGTCCAGGAGGGGGAGAGGACAGTGTGTCCAGCACCCGGTCCCAGAGGGGGAGAGGATGGTGTGTCCAGCACCCGGTCCCAGAGGTGGAGAGGACAGTGTGTACAGCACCCGGTCCCAGTGGGGGAGGGGCCAGTCTGTCCAGCACCCGGTCCCAGAGGGGGAGAGGGCAGTGTGTCCAGCACCCGGTCCCAGAGGGGGAGAGGGCAGTGCGTCCAGCACCCGGTCCCAGTCGGGGAGAGGGCAGTGTGTCCAGCACCCGTTCCCAGTGGGGGAGGGGCCAGTCTGTCCAGCACCCGGTCCCAGTGGGGGAGAGGCCAGTCTGTCCAGCACCCGTTCCCAGTGGGGGAGGGGCCAGTCTGTCCAGCACCCGGTCCCAGAGGGGGAGAGGACAGTGTGTCCAGCACACGGTCCCAGTGGGGGAGAGGGCAGTGTGTCCAGCACCCGGTCCCAGAGGGGGAGAGGGCAGTGTGTCCAGCACCCGGTCCCAGAGGGGGAGAGGGCAGAGTGTCCAGCACCCGGTCCCTGAGGGGGAGAGGGCAGTGTGTCCAGCACCCGGTCCCTGAGGGGGAGAGGGCAGTGTGTCCAGCACCCGGTCCCAGAGGGGGAGAGGGCAGAGTGTCCAGCACCCGGTCCCAGTGGGGGAGGGGCCAGTGTGTCCAGCACCCGGTCCCAGTTGGGGAGAGGGCAGTGTGTCCAGCATCCGGTCCCAGAGGGGGAGAGGGCAGTGTGTCCAGCACCCGGTCCCAGAGGGGGAGAGGACAGAGTGTCCAGCACCCGGTCCCAGTAGGGGAGAGGACAGTGTGTCCAACACCCAGTCCCAGAGAGGGAGAGGACAGTGTGTCCAGCACCCGGTCCCAGAGGGGGAGAGGGCAGAGTGTCCAGCACCCGGTCCCAGAGTGGGAGAGGGCAGAGTGTCCAGCACCCGGTCCCAGAGGGGGAGAGGTCAGTGTGTCCAGCAGACGGTCCCAGAGCAGGAAAGGACAGTGTGTCCAGCTCCTGGTCCCAGTGGGGGAGAGGGCAGTGTGTCCAGCACCCGGTCCCTGAGCAGGAGAGGACAGAGTGTCTAGCACCCTGTCCCAGTGGGGGAGAGGGCAGTGTGTCCAGCACCCTGTCCCAGTGGGGGAGAGGGCAGAGTGTCCAGCACCCGGTCCCAGAGAGGGAGAGGACAGTGTGTCCAGCAGACGGTCCCAGAGCAGGAAAGGACAGTGTGTCCAGCACCCGGTCCCAGAGGGGGAGAGGACAGTGTGTCCAGCACGCGGTCCCAGTGGGGGAGTGGACAGTGTGTCCAGCACCCGGTCCCAGAGAAGGAGAGGACAGTGTGTACAGCACCCGGTCCCTGAGGGGGAGAGAGCAGAGTGTCCAGCACCCGGCCCCAGAGGGGGAGAGGACAGTGTGTCCAGCACCCGGTCCCAGAGGGGGAGAGGACCGTGTGTCCAGCACCTGGTCCCAGAGGGGGAGAGGACCGTGTGTCCAGCACCTGGTCCCAGAGGGGGAGAGGGCAGTGTGTCCAGCACCCGGTCCCACAGGGGGAGAGGGCAGAGTGTCCAGCACCCGGTCCCAGAGGGGGAGAGGGCAGAGTGTCCAGCACCCGGTCCCAGAGGGGGAGAGGGCAGTGTGTCCAGCACCCGGTCCCAGAGGGGGAGAGGACAGTGTGTCCAGCACCCGGTCCCAGAGGGGGAGAGGGCCGAGTATCCAGCACCCGGTCCCAGAGGGGGAGAGGACAGAGTGTCCAGCACCCGGTCCCAGAAGGGGAGAGGGCAGAGTGTCCAGCACCCGGTCCCAGTGGGGGAGAGGACAGTGTGTCCAACACCCGGTCCCAGAGGGGGAGAGGGCAGTGTGTCCAGCACGCGGTCCCAGTGGGGGAGAGGGCAGTGTGTCCAGCACCCGGTCCCAGAGGGGGAGAGGGCAGAGTGTCCAGCACCCGGTCCCAGAGGGGGAGAGGGCAGAGTGTCCAGCACCCGGTCCCAGTAGGGGAGAGGACAGTGTGTCCAACACCCAGTCCCAGAGAGGGAGAGGACAGTGTGTCCAGCACCCGGTCCCAGAGGGGGAAAGAGCAGTGTGTCCAGCACCAGGTCCCAGTGGGGGAGAGAACAGAGTGTCCAGCACCCGGTCCCAGAGGGGGAGAGGACAGTGTGTCCAGCAGACGGTCCCAGTGGGGGAGAGGGCAGTGTTTCCAGCACCCGGTCCCAGTGGGGGAGAGGGCAGTGTGTCCAGCACCCGGTCCCTGAGTAGGAGAGGACAGAGTGTGCAGCACCCTGTCCCAGTGGGGGAGAGGGCAGAGTGTCCAGCACCCGGTCCCAGAGGGGCAGAGGACAGTGTGTCCAGCAGACGGTCCCAGAGCAGGAAAGGACAGTGTGTACAGCACCCGGTCCCAGAGGGGGAGAGGACAGTGTGTCCAGCACCCGGTCCCTGAGGGGGAGAGGACAGTGTGTCCAGGCACCCGGTCCCAGTGGGGGAGTGGACAGTGTGTCCAGCACCCGGTCCCAGAGAAGGAGAGGACAGTGTGTACAGCACCCGGTCCCAGTGGGGGAGAGGGCAGTGTGTCCAGCATCCGGTCCCAGAGGGGGAGAGGATAGTGTTTCCAGCATCCGGTCCCAGTGGGGGAGAGGACAGAGTGTCCAGCACCCGGTCCCAGTGGGGGAGAGGAAAGTGTGTCCAGCACCCGTTCCCAGTGGGGGAGGGGCCAGTGTGTCCAGCACCCGGTCCCAGTGGGGAAGAGGGCAGTGTGTCCAGCACCCGGTCCCAGAGGGGGAGAGAACAGAGTGTCCAGCACCCGGTCCCAGTGGGGGAGAGGACAGAGTGTCCAGCACCCGGTCCCAGAGGGGGAGAGGTCAGTGTGTCCAGCAGACGGTCCCAGAGCAGGAAAGGACAGTGTGTACAGCACCCGGTCCCAGAGCAGGAAAGGACAGTGTGTACAGCACCCGGTCCCAGTGGGGGAGAGGGCAGTGTGTCCAGCTCCTGGTCCCAGTGGGGGAGAGGGCAGTGTGTCCAGCACCCGGTCCCAGAGGGGGAGAGGACAGTGTGTCCAGCACGCGGTCCCAGTGGGGGAGTGGACAGTGTGTCCAGCACCCGGTCCCAGAGAAGGAGAGGACAGTGTGTACAGCACCCGGTCCCTGAGGGGGAGAGAGCAGAGTGTCCAGCACCCGGCCCCAGAGGGGGAGAGGACAGTGTGTCCAGCACCCGGTCCCAGAGGGGGAGAGGACCGTGTGTCCAGCACCTGGTCCCAGAGGGGGAGAGGGCAGTGTGTCCAGCACCCGGTCCCAGAGGGGGAGAGGGCAGAGTGTCCAGCACCCGGTCCCAGAGGGGGAGAGGGCAGAGTGTCCAGCACCCGGTCCCAGAGGGGGAGAGGGCAGTGTGTCCAGCACCCGGTCCCAGAGGGGGAGAGGGCAGTGTGTCCAGCACCCGGTCCCAGAGGGGGAGAGGGCAGTGTGTCCAGCACCCGGTCCCAGAGGGGGAGAGGGCAGAGTGTCCAGCACCCGGTCGCAGAGTGGGAGGGGGCAGAGTGTTCAGCACCCGGTCCCAGTGGAGGAAAGTGCAGTGTGTCCAGCACCCGGTCCCAGTTGTGGAGAGAACAGAGTGTCCAGCACCCGGTCTCAGAGGGGGAGAGGACAGTGTGTCCAGCACCCGGTCCCAGAGGGGGAGAGGGCAGAGTGTCCAGCACCCGGTCCCAGAGGGGGAGAGGGCAGAGTGTCCAGCACCCGGTCACAGAGGGGCAGAGGGCAGAGTGTCCAGCACCCGGTCCCAGAGGGGGAGAGGACAGTGTGTCCAGCAGACGGTCCCAGAGCAGGAAAGGACAGTGTGTACAGCAC
This sequence comes from Hypanus sabinus, assembly GCF_030144855.1. Lineage (NCBI taxonomy): Eukaryota > Metazoa > Chordata > Chondrichthyes > Myliobatiformes > Dasyatidae > Hypanus > Hypanus sabinus. The sequence goes on along the minus strand of NC_082712.1, from coordinate 90,912,724 downwards.
CCGGTCCCAGAGGGGGAGAGGACATTGTGTCCAGCACCCGGTCCCTGAGGGGGAGAGGACAGTGTGTCCAGGCACCCGGTCCCAGTGGGGGAGTGGACAGTGTGTCCAGCACCCGGTCCCAGAGAAGGAGAGGACAGTGTGTACAGCACCCGGTCCCAGTGGGGGAGAGGGCAGTGTGTCCAGCACCCGGTCCCAGTGGGGGAGAGAACAGAGTGTCCAGCACCCGGTCCCAGTGGGGGAGAGGACAGTGTGTCCAGCACCCGTTCCCAGTGGGGGAGGGGCCAGTGTGTCCAGCACCCGGTCCCAGAGGGGGAGAGGACAGTGTGTCCAGCACCCGGTCCCAGACGGGGAGAGGGCAGAGTGTCCAGCACCCGGTCCCAGAGGTGGAGAGGACAGTCTGTCCAGCAGACGGTCCGAGAGCAGGAAAGGACAGTGTGTACAGCACCCGGTCCAAGTGGGGGAGAAGGCAGTGTGTCCAGCACCCGGTCCCAGTGGGGGGAGGGCAGTGTGTCCAGCACCCGGTCCCTGAGGGGGAGAGGGCAGTGTGTCCAGCACCCGGTCCCTGTGGGGGAGCGGACAGTGTGTCCAGGCACCCGGTCCCTGAGGGGGAGAGAGCAGAATGTCCAGCACCCGGCCCCAGAGGTGGAGGACAGTGTGTCCAGCACCCGGTCCCAGAGGGGGAGAGGGCAGAGTGTCCAGCACCCAGTCCCAGTGGGGGAGAGGGCAGTGTGTCCAGCACCCGGTCCCAGAGGGGGAGAAGCCTGAGTATCCAGCACCCGGTCCCAGAGGGGGAGAGGACAGAGTGTCCAGCACCCGGTCCCAGAGGGGGAGAGGACAGAGTGTCCAGCACCCGGTCCCAGAGGGGGAGAGGGCAGAGTGTCCAGCACCCGGTCCCAGAGGGGGAGAGGACAGTGTGTCCAGCACCCGGTCCAAGTCGGGGAGAGGACAGTGTGTCCAGCACACGGTCCCAGTGGCGGCGAGGGCAGTGTGTCCAGCACCCTGTCCCAGAGGGGGAGAGGACAGTGTGTCCAGCAGCCGGTCCCAGAGGGGGAGAGGACAGTGTGTCCAGCACCCGGTCCCAGTGGGGGTGAGGACAGAGTGTCCAGCACCCAGTCCCAGTGTGGGAGAGGGCAGAGTGTCCAGCACCCGGTCCCAGTGGGGGAGAGGACAGTGTGTCCAGCACCCGGTCCCAGAGGGGGAGAGGACAGTGTGTCCAGCACCCGGTCCCAGAGGGGGAGAGGACACTGTGTCCAGCACCCGGTCCCAGAGTGGGAGAGGGCAGTGTGTCCAGCACCCGGTCCCAGAGAAGGAGAGGACAGTGTATCCAGCACCCGGTCCCAGTGGGGGAGTGGACAGTGTGTCCAGCACCCGGTCCCAGTGGGGGAGAGGACAGTGTGTCCAGCACCCGGTCCCAGACGGGGAGAGGACAGTGTGTCCAGCACCCGGTCCCAGTGGGGGAGAGGATAGTGTGTCCAACACCCGGTCCCAGAGGGGGAGAGGACAGTGTGTCCAGCACCCGGTCCCAGAGGGGGAGAGGGCAGAGTGTCCAGCACCCGGTCCCAGTGGGGGAGAGGACAGTGTGTCCAACACCCGGTCCCAGAGGGGGAGAGGGCAGTGTGTCCAGCACCCGGTCCCAGTGGGGGAGAGGGTAGTGTGTCCAGCACCCGGTCCCAGTGCTGGAGAGGGCAGTGTGTCCAGCACCCGGTCCCAGAGGGGGAGAGGGCAGAGTGTCCAGCACCCAGTCCCAGAGGGGGAGAGGGCAGAGTGTCCAGCACCCGGTCCCAGAGGGGGAGAGGGCAGAGTGTCCAGCACCCAGTCCCAGAGGGGGAGAGGTCAGTGTGTCCAGCAGACGGTCCCAGAGCAGGAAAGGACAGTGTGTACAGCACCCGGTCCCAGAGCAGGAAAGGACAGTGTGTACAGCACCCGGTCCCAGTGGGGGTGAGGGCAGTGTGTCCAGCTCCTGGTCCCAGTGGGGGAGAGGGCAGTGTGTCCAGCACCCAGTCCCTGAGCAGGAGAGGACAGAGTGTCCAGCACCCTGTCCCAGTGGGGGAGAGGGCAGAGTGTCCAGCACCCGGTCCCAGAGGGGGAGAGGACAGTGTGTCCAGCACCCAGTCCCAGAGGGGGAGAGGACCGTGTGTCCAGCACCCGGTCCCAGAGGGGGAGAGGACAGTGTGTCCAGCACCCGGTCCCAGAGGTGGAGAGGACAGTGTGTCCAGCACCTGGTCCCAGAGGGGGAGAGGGCAGTGTGTCCAGCACCCGGTCCCTGTGGGGGAGCGGACAGTGTGTCCAGGCACCCGGTCCCTGAGGGGGAGAGAGCAGAATGTCCAGCACCCGGCCCCAGAGGGGGAGGACAGTGTGTCCAGCACCCGGTCCCAGAGGGGGAGAGGGCAGAGTGTCCAGCACCCAGTCCCAGTGGGGGAGAGGGCAGTGTGTCCAGCACCCGGTCCCAGAGGGGGAGAAGCCCGAGTATCCAGCACCCGGTCCCAGAGGGGGAGAGGACAGAGTGTCCAGCACCCGGTCCCAGAGGGGGAGAGGGCAGAGTGTCCAGCACCCGGTCCCAGAGGGGGAGAGGGCAGAGTGTCCAGCACCCGGTCCCAGAGGGGGAGAGGACAGTGTGTCCAGCACCCGGTCCAAGTCGGGGAGAGGACAGTGTGTCCAGCACACGGTCCCAGTGGGGGCGAGGGCAGTGTGTCCAGCACCCTGTCCCAGAGGGGGAGAGGACAGTGTGTCCAGCAGCCGGTCCCAGAGGGGGAGAGGACAGTGTGTCCAGCACCCGGTCCCAGTGGGGGTGAGGACAGAGTGTCCAGCACCCAGTCCCAGTGTGGGAGAGGGCAGAGTGTCCAGCACCCGGTCCCAGTGGGGGAGAGGACAGTGTGTCCAGCACCCGGTCCCAGAGGGGGAGAGGACAGTGTGTCCAGCACCCGGTCCCAGAGGGGGAGAGGACACTGTGTCCAGCTCCCGGTCCCAGAGTGGGAGAGGGCAGTGTGTCCAGCACCCGGTCCCAGAGAAGGAGAGGACAGTGTATCCAGCACCCGGTCCCAGTGGGGGAGTGGACAGTGTGTCCAGCACCCGGTCCCAGTGGGGGAGAGGACAGTGTGTCCAGCACCCGGTCCCAGACGGGGAGAGGACAGTGTGTCCAGCACCCGGTCCCAGTGGGGGAGAGGATAGTGTGTCCAACACCCGGTCCCAGAGGGGGAGAGGACAGTGTGTCCAGCACCCGGTCCCAGAGGGGGAGAGGGCAGAGTGTCCAGCACCCGGTCCCAGTGGGGGAGAGGACAGTGTGTCCAACACCCGGTCCCAGAGGGGGAGAGGGCAGTGTGTCCAGCACCCGGTCCCAGTGGGGGAGAGGGTAGTGTGTCCAGCACCCGGTCCCAGTGGTGGAGAGGGCAGTGTGTCCAGCACCCGGTCCCAGAGGGGGAGAGGGCAGAGTGTCCAGCACCCAGTCCCAGAGGGGGAGAGGGCAGAGTGTCCAGCACCCAGTCCCAGAGGGGGAGAGGGCAGAGTGTCCAGCACCCAGTCCCAGAGGGGGAGAGGTCAGTGTGTCCAGCAGACGGTCCCAGAGCAGGAAAGGACAGTGTGTACAGCACCCGGTCCCAGAGCAGGAAAGGACAGTGTGTACAGCACCCGGTCCCAGTGGGGGTGAGGGCAGTGTGTCCAGCTCCTGGTCCCAGTGGGGGAGAGGGCAGTGTGTCCAGCACCCGGTCCCTGAGCAGGAGAGGACAGAGTGTCCAGCACCCTGTCCCAGTGGGGGAGAGGGCAGAGTGTCCAGCACCCGGTCCCAGAGGGGGAGAGGACAGTGTGTCCAGCACCCAGTCCCAGAGGGGGAGAGGACCGTGTGTCCAGCACCCGGTCCCAGAGGGGGAGAGGACAGTGTGTCCAGCACCCGGTCCCAGAGGTGGAGAGGACAGTGTGTCCAGCACCTGGTCCCAGAGGGGGAGAGGGCCGTGTGTCCAGCACCAGGTCCCAGAGGGGGAGAGGGCAGAGTGTCCAGCACCCGGTCCCAGAGGGGGAGGGGGCAGAGTGTTCAGCACCCGGTCCCAGTGGGGGAGAGGGCAGTGTGTCCAGCACCCGGTCCCAGAGGGGGAGAGGACAGCGTGTCCAGCACCCGGTCCCAGAGGGGGAGAGGGCCGAGTATCCAGCACCCGGTCCCAGAGGGGGAGAGGACAGAGTGTCCAGCACCCGGTCCCAGAGGGGGAGAGGGCAGTGTCCAGCACCCGGTCCCAGAGGGGGAGAGGACAGTGTGTCCAGCACCCGGACCAAGTCGGGGAGAGGACAGTGTGTCCAGCACACGGTCCCAGAGGGGGAGAGGGCCGAGTATCCAGCACCCGGTCCCAGAGGGGGAGAGGACAGAGTGTCCAGCACCCGGTCCCAGCGGGGGAGAGGACAGTGTGTCCAGCACCCGGTCCCAGTGGGGGAGAGGGCAGTGTGTCCAGCACCCGGTCCCAGAGGGGGAGAGGGCAGTGTGTCCAGCACCCGGTCCCAGAGGGGGAGAGGACAGTGTGTCCAGCACCCGGTCCCAGAGGGGGAGAGGACAGTGTGTCCAGCAGCCGGTCCCAAGGGGGAGAGGACAGTGTGTCCAGCACCCGGTCCCAGTGGGGGAGAGGGCAGTGTGTCCAGCACCCGGTCCCAGAGGGGGAGAGGACAGTGTGTCCAGCACCCGGTCCCAGAGAAGGAGAGGACAGTGTATCCAGCACCCGGTCCCAGTGGGGGAGTGGACAGTGTGTCCAGCACCCGGTCCCAGTGGGGGAGAGGACAGTGTGTCCAGCACCCGGTCCCAGAGGGGGAGAGGACAGTGTGTCCAGCACCCGGTCCCAGAGGGGGAGAGGACAGAGTGTCCAGCACCCGGTCCCAGAGGGGGAGAGGGCAGAGTGTCCAGCACCCGGTCCCAGAGGGGGAGAGGACAGTGTGTCCAGCACCCGGTCCAAGTCGGGGAGAGGACAGTGTGTCCAGCACACGGTCCCAGTGGGGGCGAGGGCAGTGTGTCCAGCACCCGGTCCCAGAGGGGGAGAGGACAGTGTGTCCAGCAGCCGGTCCCAAGGGGGAGAGGACAGTGTGTCCAGCACCCGGTCCCAGTGGGGGAGAGGGCAGTGTGTCCAGCACCCGGTCCCAGAGGGGGAGAGGACAGTGTGTCCAGCACCCGGTCCCAGAGGGGGAGAGGACACTGTGTCCAGCACCCGGTCCCAGAGTGGGAGAGGGCAGTGTGTCCAGCACCCGGTCCCAGAGAAGGAGAGGACAGTGTATCCAGCACCCGGTCCCAGTGGGGGAGTGGACAGTGTGTCCAGCACCCGGTCCCAGTGGGGGAGAGGACAGTGTGTCCAGCACCCGGTCCCAGAGGGGGAGAGGACAGTGTGTCCAGCACCCGGTCCCAGAGGGGGAGAGGACAGAGTGTCCAGCACCCGGTCCCAGAGGGGGAGAGGGCAGAGTGTCCAGCACCCGGTCCCAGAGGGGGAGAGGACAGTGTGTCCAGCACCCGGTCCAAGTCGGGGAGAGGACAGTGTGTCCAGCACACGGTCCCAGTGGGGGCGAGGGCAGTGTGTCCAGCACCCGGTCCCAGAGGGGGAGAGGACAGTGTGTCCAGCAGCCGGTCCCAAGGGGGAGAGGACAGTGTGTCCAGCACCCGGTCCCAGTGGGGGTGAGGACAGAGTGTCCAGCACCCGGTCCCAGAGAGGGAGAGGGCAGAGTGTCCAGCACCCGGTCCCAGTGGGGGAGAGGACAGTGTGTCCAGCACCCGGTCCCAGAGGGGGAGAGGACAGTGTCTCCAGCACCCGGTCCCAGAGCGGGAGAGGACAGTGTATCCAGCACCCGGTCCCTGAGCAGGAGAGGACAGAGTGTCCAGCACCCGGTCCCAGAGGGGGAGAGGGCAGAGTGTCCAGCACCCGGTCCCAGAGGGGGAGAGGTCAGTGTGTCCAGCAGACGGTCCCAGAGCAGGAAAGGACAGTGTGTACAGCACCCGGTCCCAGAGCAGGAAAGGACAGTGTGTACAGCACCCGGTCCCAGTGGGGGAGAGGGCAGTGTGTCCAGCTCCTGGTCCCAGTGGGGGAGAGGGCAGAGTGTCCAGCACCCGGTCCCAGTGGGGGAGAGGGCAGAGTCTCCAGCACCCGGTCCCAGAGGGGGAGAGGACAGTGTGTCCAGCACCCGGTCCCTGAGGGGGAGAGGACAGTGTGTCCAGGCACCCGGTCCCAGTGGGGGAGTGGACAGTGTGTCCAGCACCCGGTCCCAGAGAAGGAGAGGACAGTGTGTACAGCACCCGGTCCCAGTGGGGGAGAGGGCAGTGTGTCCAGCATCCGGTCCCAGAGGGGGAGAGGATAGTGTTTCCAGCATCCGGTCCCAGTGGGGGAGAGGACAGAGTGTCCAGCACCCGGTCCCAGTGGGGGAGAGGACAGTGTGTCCAGCACCCGTTCCCAGTGGGGGAGGGGCCAGTGTGTCCAGCACCCGGTCCCAGTGGGGGAGAGGGCAGTGTGTCCAGCACCCGGTCCCAGAGGGGGAGAGAACAGAGTGTCCAGCACCCGGTCCCAGTGGGGGAGAGGACAGTGTGCCCAGCACCCGTTCCCAGTGGGGGAGGGGCCAGTCTGTCCAGCACCCGGTCCCAGAGGGGGAGAGGACAGTGTGTCCAGCACCCGGTCCCAGACGGGGAGAGGGCAGAGTGTCCAGCACCCGGTCCCAGAGGTGGAGAGGACAGTGTGTCCAGCAGACGGTCCCAGAGCAGGAAAGGACAGTGTGTACAGCACCCGGTCCCAGTGGGGGAGAGGGCAGTGTGTCCAGCACCCGGTCCCAGTGGGGGGAGGGCAGTGTGTCCAGCACCCAGTCCCTGAGGGGGAGCGGACAGTGTGTCCAGGCACCCGGTCCCTGAGGGGGAGAGAGCAGAATGTCCAGCACCCGGCCCCAGAGGGGGAGGACAGTGTGTCCAGCACCCGGTCCCAGAGGGGGAGAGGACAGAGTGTCCAGCACCCGTTCCCAGTGGGGGAGGGGCCAGTGTGTCCAGCACCCGGTCCCAGTGGGGGAGAGGGCAGTGTGTCCAGCACCCGGTCCCAGAGGGGGAGAGGGCAGTGTGTCCAGCACCCGGTCCCAGTGGGGGAGAGAACAGAGTGTCCAGCACCCGGTCCCAGAGGGGGAGAGGACAGAGTGTCCAGCACCCGTTCCCAGTGGGGGAGGGGCCAGTGTGTCCAGCACCCGGTCCCAGTGGGGGAGAGGGAAGTGTGTCCAGCACCCGGTCCCAGAGGGGGAGAGGGCAGTGTGTCCAGCACCCGGTCCCAGTGGGGGAGAGAACAGAGTGTCCAGCACCCGGTCCCAGAGGGGGAGAGGACAGTGTGTCCAGCACCCGGTCACAGAGGGGGAGAGGGCAGTGTGTCCAGCACCCGGTCCCTGAGCAGGAGAGGACAGAGTGTCCAGCACCCGGTCCCAGAGGGGGAGAGGACAGTGTGTCCAGCAGACGGTCCCAGAGCAGGAAAGGACAGTGTGTCCAGCACCCGGTCCCTGAGCAGGAGAGGACAGAGTGTCCAGCACCCGGTCCCAGAGGGGGAGAGGACAGTGTGTCCAGCACGCGGTCCCAGTGGGGGAGTGGACAGTGTGTCCAGCACCCGGTCCCAGAGAAGGAGAGGACAGTGTGTACAGCACCCGGTCCCTGAGGGGGAGAGAGCAGAGTGTCCAGCACCCGGCCCCAGAGGGGGAGAGGACAGTGTGTCCAGCACCCGGTCCCAGAGGGGGAGAGGACCATGTGTCCAGCACCCGGTCCCAGAGGGGGAGAGGACCGTGTGTCCAGCACCTGGTCCCAGAGGGGGAGAGGGCAGTGTGTCCAGCACCCGGTCCCAGAGGGGGAGAGGGCAGAGTGTCCAGCACCCGGTCCCAGAGGGGGAGAGGGCAGAGTGTCCTGCCCCCAGGTCCCAGAGGGGGAGAGGGCAGTGTGTCCAGCACCCGGTCCCAGAGGGGGAGAGGGCAGTGTCCAGCACCCGGTCCCAGAGGGGGAGAGGACAGTGTGTCCAGCACCCGGACCAAGTCGGGGAGAGGACAGTGTGTCCAGCACACGGTCCCAGAGGGGGAGAGGGCCGAGTATCCAGCACCCGGTCCCAGAGGGGGAGAGGACAGAGTGTCCAGCACCCGGTCCCAGCGGGGGAGAGGACAGTGTGTCCAGCACCCGGTCCCAGTGGGGGAGAGGGCAGTGTGTCCAGCACCCGGTCCCAGAGGGGGAGAGGGCAGTGTGTCCAGCACCCGGTCCCAGAGGGGGAGAGGACAGTGTGTCCAGCAGCCGGTCCCAAGGGGGAGAGGACAGTGTGTCCAGCACCCGGTCCCAGTGGGGGAGAGGGCAGTGTGTCCAGCACCCGGTCCCAGAGGGGGAGAGGACAGTGTGTCCAGCACCCGGTCCCAGAGAAGGAGAGGACAGTGTATCCAGCACCCGGTCCCAGTGGGGGAGTGGACAGTGTGTCCAGCACCCGGTCCCAGTGGGGGAGAGGACAGTGTGTCCAGCACCCGGTCCCAGAGGGGGAGAGGACAGTGTGTCCAGCACCCGGTCCCAGAGGGGGAGAGGACAGAGTGTCCAGCACCCGGTCCCAGAGGGGGAGAGGGCAGAGTGTCCAGCACCCGGTCCCAGAGGGGGAGAGGACAGTGTGTCCAGCACCCGGTCCAAGTCGGGGAGAGGACAGTGTGTCCAGCACACGGTCCCAGTGGGGGCGAGGGCAGTGTGTCCAGCACCCGGTCCCAGAGGGGGAGAGGACAGTGTGTCCAGCAGCCGGTCCCAAGGGGGAGAGGACAGTGTGTCCAGCACCCGGTCCCAGTGGGGGAGAGGGCAGTGTGTCCAGCACCCGGTCCCAGAGGGGGAGAGGACAGTGTGTCCAGCACCCGGTCCCAGAGGGGGAGAGGACACTGTGTCCAGCACCCGGTCCCAGAGTGGGAGAGGGCAGTGTGTCCAGCACCCGGTCCCAGAGAAGGAGAGGACAGTGTATCCAGCACCCGGTCCCAGTGGGGGAGTGGACAGTGTGTCCAGCACCCGGTCCCAGTGGGGGAGAGGACAGTGTGTCCAGCACCCGGTCCCAGAGGGGGAGAGGACAGTGTGTCCAGCACCCGGTCCCAGAGGGGGAGAGGACAGAGTGTCCAGCACCCGGTCCCAGAGGGGGAGAGGGCAGAGTGTCCAGCACCCGGTCCCAGAGGGGGAGAGGACAGTGTGTCCAGCACCCGGTCCAAGTCGGGGAGAGGACAGTGTGTCCAGCACACGGTCCCAGTGGGGGCGAGGGCAGTGTGTCCAGCACCCGGTCCCAGAGGGGGAGAGGACAGTGTGTCCAGCAGCCGGTCCCAAGGGGGAGAGGACAGTGTGTCCAGCACCCGGTCCCAGTGGGGGTGAGGACAGAGTGTCCAGCACCCGGTCCCAGAGAGGGAGAGGGCAGAGTGTCCAGCACCCGGTCCCAGTGGGGGAGAGGACAGTGTGTCCAGCACCCGGTCCCAGAGGGGGAGAGGACAGTGTCTCCAGCACCCGGTCCCAGAGCGGGAGAGGACAGTGTATCCAGCACCCGGTCCCTGAGCAGGAGAGGACAGAGTGTCCAGCACCCGGTCCCAGAGGGGGAGAGGGCAGAGTGTCCAGCACCCGGTCCCAGAGGGGGAGAGGTCAGTGTGTCCAGCAGACGGTCCCAGAGCAGGAAAGGACAGTGTGTACAGCACCCGGTCCCAGTGGGGGAGAGGGCAGTGTGTCCAGCTCCTGGTCCCAGTGGGGGAGAGGGCAGAATGTCCAGCACCCGGTCCCAGTGGGGGAGAGGGCAGAGTGTCCAGCACCCGGTCCCAGAGGGGGAGAGGACAGTGTGTCCAGCACCCGGTCCCTGAGGGGGAGAGGACAGTGTGTCCAGGCACCCGGTCCCAGTGGGGGAGTGGACAGTGTGTCCAGCACCCGGTCCCAGAAAAGGAGAGGACAGTGTGTACAGCACCCGGTCCCAGTGGGGGAGAGGGCAGTGTGTCCAGCATCCGGTCCCAGAGGGGGAGAGGATAGTGTTTCCAGCATCCGGTCCCAGTGGGGGAGAGGACAGAGTGTCCAGCACCCGGTCCCAGTGGGGGAGAGGACAGTGTGTCCAGCACCCGTTCCCAGTGGGGGAGGGGCCAGTGTGTCCAGCACCCGGTCCCAGTGGGGGAGAGGGCAGTGTGTCCAGCACCCGGTCCCAGAGGGGGAGAGAACAGAGTGTCCAGCACCCGGTCCCAGTGGGGGAGAGGACAGTGTGCCCAGCACCCGTTCCCAGTGGGGGAGGGGCCAGTCTGTCCAGCACCCGGTCCCAGAGGGGGAGAGGACAGTGTGTCCAGCACCCGGTCCCAGACGGGGAGAGGGCAGAGTGTCCAGCACCCGGTCCCAGAGGTGGAGAGGACAGTGTGTCCAGCAGACGGTCCCAGAGCAGGAAAGGACAGTGTGTACAGCACCCGGTCCCAGTGGGGGAGAGGGCAGTGTGTCCAGCACCCGGTCCCAGTGGGGGGAGGGCAGTGTGTCCAGCACCCGGTCCCTGAGGGGGAGCGGACAGTGTGTCCAGGCACCCGGTCCCTGAGGGGGAGAGAGCAGAATGTCCAGCACCCGGCCCCAGAGGGGGAGGACAGTGTGTCCAGCACCCGTTCCCAGTGGGGGAGGGGCCAGTGTGTCCAGCACCCGGTCCCAGTGGGGGAGAGGGCAGTGTGTCCAGCACCCGGTCCCAGAGGGGGAGAGGGCAGTGTGTCCAGCACCCGGTCCCAGTGGGGGAGAGAACAGAGTGTCCAGCACCCGGTCCCAGAGGGGGAGAGGACAGAGTGTCCAGCACCCGTTCCCAGTGGGGGAGGGGCCAGTGTGTCCAGCACCCGGTCCCAGTGGGGGAGAGGGCAGTGTGTCCAGCACCCGGTCCCAGAGGGGGAGAGGGCAGTGTGTCCAGCACCCGGTCCCAGTGGGGGAGAGAACAGAGTGTCCAGCACCCGGTCCCAGAGGGGGAGAGGACAGTGTGTCCAGCACCCGGTCACAGAGGGGGAGAGGGCAGTGTGTCCAGCACCCGGTCCCTGAGCAGGAGAGGACAGAGTGTCCAGCACCCGGTCCCAGAGGGGGAGAGGACAGTGTGTCCAGCAGACGGTCCCAGAGCAGGAAAGGACAGTGTGTCCAGCACCCGGTCCCTGAGCAGGAGAGGACAGAGTGTCCAGCACCCGGTCCCAGAGGGGGAGAGGACAGTGTGTCCAGCACGCGGTCCCAGTGGGGGAGTGGACAGTGTGTCCAGCACCCGGTCCCAGAGAAGGAGAGGACAGTGTGTACAGCACCCGGTCCCTGAGGGGGAGAGAGCAGAGTGTCCAGCAGCCGGCCCCAGAGGGGGAGAGGACAGTGTGTCCAGCACCCGGTCCCAGAGGGGGAGAGGACCATGTGTCCAGCACCCGGTCCCAGAGGGGGAGAGGACCGTGTGTCCAGCACCTGGTCCCAGAGGGGGAGAGGGCAGTGTGTCCAGCACCCGGTCCCAGAGGGGGAGAGGGCAGAGTGTCCCGCACCCGGTCCCAGAGGGGGAGAGGGCAGAGTGTCCTGCCCCCAGGTCCCAGAGGGGGAGAGGGCAGTGTGTCCAGCACCCGGTCCCAGAGGGGGAGAGGGCAGTGTGTCCAGCACCTGGTCCCAGAGGGGGAGAGGGCAGAGTGTCCAGCACCCGGTCCCAGAGGTGGAGAGGACAGTGTGTCCAGCACCTGGTCCCAGAGGGGGAGAGGGCAGTGTGTCCAGCACCCGGTCCCAGAGGGGGAGAGGGCAGAGTGTCCAGCACCCGGTCCCAGAGGGGGAGGGGGCAGAGTGTTCAGCACCCGGTCCCAGTGGGGGAGAGGGCAGTGTGTCCAGCACCCGGTCCCAGAGGGGGAGAGGACAGCGTGTCCAGCACCCGGTCCCAGAGGGGGAGAGGGCCGAGTATCCAGCACCCGGTCCCAGAGGGGGAGAGGACAGAGTGTCCAGCACCCGGTCCCAGAGGGGGAGAGGGCAGTGTCCAGCACCCGGTCCCAGAGGGGGAGAGGACAGTGTGTCCAGCACCCGGTCCAAGTCGGGGAGAGGACAGTGTGTCCAGCACACGGTCCCAGAGGGGGAGAGGGCCGAGTATCCAGCACCCGGTCCCAGAGGGGGAGAGGACAGAGTGTCCAGCACCCGGTCCCAGAGGGGGAGAGGGCAGTGTCCAGCACCCGGTCCCAGTAGTGGTGAGGACAGAGTGTCCAGCACCCAGTCCCAGTGAGGGAGAGGGCAGAGTGTCCAGCACCCGGTCCCAGTGGGGGAGAGGACAGTGTGTCCAGCACCCGGTCCCAGTAGGGGTGAGGACAGAGTGTCCAGCACCCAGTCCCAGTGAGGGAGAGGGCAGAGTGTCCAGCACCCGGTCCCAGAGGGGGAGAGGATAGTGTGTCCAGCATCCGGTCCCAGTGGGGGAGAGGACAGAGTGTCCAGCACCCGGTCCCAATTGGGGAGAGAACAGAGTGTCCAGCACCCGGTCCCAGAGGGGGAGAGGACAGTGTGTCCAGCACCCGGTCCCAGAGGGGGAGAGGACAGTGTGTCCAGCACCCGGTCCCAGAGGGGGAGAGGACAGTGTCTCCAGCACCCGGTCCCAGAGCGGGAGAGGACAGTGTATCCAGCACCCGGTCCCGGAGGTGGAGAGGGCCGTGTGTCCAGCACCCGGTCCCAGCGGGGGAGAGGACAGTGTGTCCAGCACCCGGTCCCAGTGGGGGAGAGGGCAGTGTGTCCAGCACCCGGTCCCAGTGGGGGAGAGGGCAATGTGTCCAGCACCCGGTCCCAGAGGGGGAGAGGACAGTGTGTCCAGCACCCGGTCCCAGAGAAGGAGAGGACAGTGTATCCAGCACCCGGTCCCAGTGGGGGAGTGGACAGTGTGTCCAGCACCCGGTCCCAGTGGGGGAGAGGACAGTGTGTCCAGCACCCGGTCCCAGAGTGGGAGAGGACAGTGTGTCCAGCACCCGGTCCCAGTGGGGGTGAGGACAGAGTGTCCAGCACCCGGTCCCAGAGAGGGAGAGGGCAGAGTGTCCAGCACCCGGTCCCAGTGGGGGAGAGGACAGTGTGTCCAGCACCCGGTCCCAGAGGGGGAGAGGACAGTGTCTCCAGCACCCGGTCCCAGAGCGGGAGAGGACAGTGTATCCAGCACCCGGTCCCTGAGCAGGAGAGGACAGAGTGTCCAGCACCCGGTCCCAGAGGGTGAGAGGACAGTGTGTCCAGTACCCGGTCCCAGTGGGGGAGAGGGCAGTGTGTCCAGCAGACGGTCCCAGAGCAGGAAAGGACAGTGTGTACAGCACCCGGTCCCAGAGCAGGAAAGGACAGTGTGTACAGCACCCGGTCCCAGTGGGGGAGAGGGCAGTGTGTCCAGCTCCTGGTCCCAGTGGGGGAGAGGGCAGAGTGTCCAGCAGACGGTCACAGAGCAGGAAAGGACAGTGTGTACAGCACCCGGTCCCAGTGGGGGAGAGGGCAGTGTGTCCAGCTCCTGGTCCCAGTGGGGGAGAGGGCAGAGTGTCCAGCACCCGGTCCCAGTGGGGGAGAGGGCAGAGTGTCCAGCACCCGGTCCCAGAGGGGGAGAGGACAGTGTGTACAGCATCCGGTCCAGGAGGGGGAGAGGACAGTGTGTCCAGCACCCGGTCCCAGAGGGGGAGAGGACGGTGTGTCCAGCACCCGGTCCCATTGGTGGAGAGGATAGTGTGTCCACCACCCGGTCCCAGAGGGGGAGAGAGCAGAGTGTCCAGCACCCGGTCCCAGAGGGTGAGAGGACAGTGTGTCCAGCACCCGGTCCCAGTGGGGGAGAGGGCAGTGTGTCCAGCACCCAGTCCCAGTGTGGGAGAGGGCAGAGTGTCCAGCACCCAGTCCCAGTGTGGGAGAGGGCAGTGTGTCCAGCACCCGGTCCCAGTGTGGGAGAGGGCAGTGTGTCCAGCACCCGGTCCCAGTGTGGGAGAGGGCAGTGTGTCCAGCACCCGGTCCCAGTGGGGGAGAGGGCAGTGTGTCCAGCACCCTGTCCCAGACGGGGAGAGGGCAGTGTGTCCAGCACCCGGTCCCAGACGGGGAGAGGGCAGTGTGTCCAGCACCCGGTCCCAGAGGGGGAGAGGACGGTGTGTCCAGCACCCGGTCCCATTGGTGGAGAGGATAGTGTGTCCACCACCCGGTCCCAGAGGGGGAGAGAGCAGAGTGTCCAGCACCCGGTCCCAGAGGGTGAGAGGACAGTGTGTCCAGCACCCGGTCCCAGTGGGGGAGAGGGCAGAGTGTCCAGCACCCGGTCCCAGTGGGGGAGAGGGCAGAGTGTCCAGCACCCGGTCCCAGAGGGGGAGAGGACAGTGTGTACAGCATCCGGTCCAGGAGGGGGAGAGGACAGTGTGTCCAGCACCCGGTCCCAGAGGGGGAGAGGACGGTGTGTCCAGCACCCGGTCCCATTGGTGGAGAGGATAGTGTGTCCACCACCCGGTCCCAGAGGGGGAGAGAGCAGAGTGTCCAGCACCCGGTCCCAGAGGGTGAGAGGACAGTGTGTCCAGCACCCGGTCCCAGTGGGGGAGAGGGCAGTGTGTCCAGCACCCAGTCCAAGTGTGGGAGAGGGCAGAGTGTCCAGCACCCAGTCCCAGTGTGGGAGAGGGCAGTGTGTCCAGCACCCGGTCCCAGTGTGGGAGAGGGCAGTGTGTCCAGCACCCGGTCCCAGTGTGGGAGAGGGCAGTGTGTCCAGCACCCGGTCCCAGTGGGGGAGTGGGTAGTGTGTCCAGCACCCGGTCCCAGTGGGGGAGAGGGCAGTGTGTCCAGCACCCTGTCCCAGACGGGGAGAGGGCAGTGTGTCCAGCACCCGGTCCCAGACGGGGAGAGGGCAGTGTGTCACAGAGAGGAAGAGAGAATAGCATGTCTATTGGCAGGAGCCGGAAGAGGTGAAATCATCGTGACACCTGACCCTAGTGAGGAAAGCAGACGAGCTATGCTGTGAAATAATACTTCCTGATCAGATTACAATCCGGTCATGTTATACAATGAGATCTCTCGCTACCTCTTACCACAATAATAATACTCCCATGTTTACATATGTTTTGGTTATCAGCATGCTGCTTCCGGCAGGTTTTAACGATTCCGTGACTGAATCGGTTGAGTGCCTCGACCCCTCCGTGTGTCTCCAGTCCTGACGGAGCCCGGTCCGATCTCGATTTGAACCGAGATCAGGGAGCGCTGCACTAAGGGGGTTGATGAAGTTGCAGCAACGCGCTGGGAGTGTCAGAGTCGTAACAAGGTTTCCGTAGGTGAACCCGCGGAATGATCATTATCGGCCGTGGTCCCAGTTGTTGCCCCCGCCACCTCGGGGCGGGCGAGTGGCCCGAACAGGCGGAAAGCCCCGGGGCCAGGCGGAGCGCTTCCCGACCGGCCCGGAGCCCAGGCCCTGCGGGCGCCGGGAACACAACCTCCGAAACACATACAGACCCACACTCTCCCTCCCCGTGCACACACAGTCACATACACACACTCATTCACACTTATAAAGGCACTGACAGACACAACCATGCACGCTCACACACACATACACTTAAAATACACACACAAAAATATTCAAAACATTCAAAAATGTTCACATACATACACACACCCTCACAAACACACTCATGCACACACATACACACTGCTTTCTCTGATACACAATCCTTCCCCACCCACACTTACACACAAACATGTACAGCACGCTGAAGGGCGGTCAAAAACACAGCCTCTCTCTCACACACAGACATGCACGTACACACTCACAAGCAGACACACTCTTGCACACACCTCCTCAGAAACCCTTGCACACACACACACCCTGTGGTCAGCAGAGCTGGACAAGAAGGGGTCAACGTTCTAGCAGGCCTGGGTTCACCCACACCAGCCCCGTCCTAGGGCGAGGGCTGCAAAAGCTTCAGCTGTGTCACCAGGAGTGAAGGGATTAACCCAAGACCGATGGATCCATCATTGTCCAGAATCCTTGGAAGTCTATGGGCAGTGTCAGCATTTAGTCCCGAATAACCGCAGGACTGTTAAGAGACCTGGAGTAACTGGGTGTGGATGGAACATTTGCCCTTTCTGCTCCGACTACATAAAACACTCCCAGTATGTTACCCTTAACTCGACAAAACCCGTTCATCCATTCTCTTAGTTACTACCTGGGCTGCAATTTGAACTCACTTCTCCAGGTCATATCCCCCACCCCGACACCGATGCGTGGGTGAGGGGAGAGGAGGCAGGGAGGGGAAAGGGGGAAAAGTCAGCTGAGATTTAGTGGGGTTAACCTGTATGGGGTAGCTGGGTTCCGAATTAGGCAATGGGAGGGCAGAGAGGGATAGAATGCTGAACTACCATCCCTGGCAATATCCAGGCATTGTAGCCTTGATTAGCAACAGGAGAGATTGTCAGGGTCAAGGGACGTTGGCTGAGGCTGGAATTGGGTGGGTGGAGCAGGTGTTAAAACTCACTTACCTTGTACATTGGGAAGGCCAGGCTTCTGCCTCAGAGACTTTTGCTGGTCCATCTCTCTTCTGGGGCTGCTCACCCTCGGCTCCAAATGTGTGTTCTGGCAATCACACACATTTACATGTTGAGTGACCTCACTTCCTGTGTCGGCAGGTAGAGAGACAGGGAGAAAAGGAGAGGAAGATGTTAGGGGTGATAAGGGAAAGAGAGAACGAGAGGGAGAGAGAAGGGCACAGGCTGTCGGTGAAAGGGTGTGGAGAGCGAAGGAGCAGAAAGGGAGGCAGGAAGAAATGGAGGGGTGGAGGTGTTTGAGGAGACGGTTAAGTGTGTGTCAGTGATGTAGTGTGTCAGAGAGAGGGTGTAAGGGAGTGAGATGGAGGGGGGATCATACCAGTGAGGGTTGAGGAAGAGAGACTGTGTCAGTATGGTGGAAAGAGGGAGTCAGAGGGAGATACAGAGGGACGTGCTAGTGAGAGGGATGGTGTACCAGTGAGAGAGTGCTGCGGACAGAGTCAGAGAGGAATTGTGTCAGTGGGATGGAGAGGTGGAAGCACTCCAGTGAGGAGGAGAGTTTCTGTCCAAGAGAGAGAGGGGGGAGAGAGAGACAGAGATGAGAGAGAGAGGGAAGGAGAGAGAGATGAAAGAGAGAGAGAGAGAGAGAGCATCAAACAAAGGTTGAGGGAGGAATGACACACAAAAGGAGCAGCTTATAGCTGAACCCAAAGGGGACTAATATCCTTGTGGGCAGGTTTGCTAGAGCTGTCAGGAACGGTGGTGGGAGCTGGAGTCATTGGTTTGCAAACAGATGCAGAGCGTAGTGAGACTCCTAGCAAGGAGAGGCTGATGATCGGGCAAAACCGCAGTCAACAGGATGAACTGCAATGTAAAATGCAGACAAAACTGCAAAGGGTGTTCTATTTGAATGTGTGCAGTATATGGAATAAGTTAGATGAACATGTAGCACAGTTACGGATTGTCATGTGTGATGTTGTCAGCATCATTGAGTCATGGCTGAATGAAGATTATATCTGGGAGCTTACTGTCCAAGGATACACATTGTATCGAAAGGACAGGCAGAGAGAGCAGAGAAAGTGGCATGGCTCTGCTGGTAAAAAATGAAATCAAATCACTAGAAAGAGGAGTCATAGGGACAGAAGGTGTTGAATCACAGAGGAACTGCAAGGGTAAAGAGACCCTGATGGGAGTTATATACAGACCCCCAAACAGTAGTAAGGATGTGGCCTACAAATTACAGAAGATAGAAAATGCATGTCAACAGGGCAATATCAGAATCAGGTTTATTATCACCGGCATGTGTCATGAAATTTGTTAACTTAGCAGCAGCAGTTCAATGCAATGCATAATATAGAACCATAGAACATTACAGCACAGAAACAGGCCTTTTGGCCCTTCTTGGCTGTGCCGAACCATTTTTCTGCCTAATCCCACTGACCTGCACCTGGGCCATATCCCTCCAAACCCCTCTCAACCATGTACCTGTCCACTATAGAAAAAATAAGTAAATGAGCAAATCAATTACAGTAACATGTATATTGAATAGATTAAAATCGTGCAAAATCCAGAAATGATAAAAAAAAAATTTAAAACTGAGGTACTGTTCAAGGGTTCAATGTCCATTTAGGAATCAGATGGCAGAGGGGAAGAAACTGTTCCTGAATCGCTGAGTGTGTGCCTTCAGGTTTCTGTATCTCCTACCTGATGGTAACAGTGAGAAAAGGGCATGTCCTGGGTGCTGGAGGTCCTTAATAATGGACACTGGCTTTCTGAGATACCGTTCCTTCAAATCAGAACATAGAAACAAAGAAAACCTACAGCACAATATGGGCCCTTCGGCCCAAAATACTGAGCCAAACAATTACCTAGAGCTACCCATAGCCCTTCATTTTTCTAAGCTCCATCTACCTATCCAGGAGTCTCTTAAAAGACCCTATCGTATCCGCCTCCACCTCCATTGCCAGCAGCCCATTCCATGCACTCACCATTCTGAGTAAAAAACTTCCCCCTGACATCTCCTCTGTACCTTCTCCCCAGCACCTTAAACCTGTGCCCTCTCGTGGCAATGATTTCATCCCTCTGACTATCCACACGATCAACGCCTCTCATCATCTTATACACCTCTATCAGGTCACCTCTCATCCTCCTTCACTCCGAGGCCACATTCACTCAACCTATTCTCATAAGGCATGCTCCCCAATCCAGGCAACATCCTTGTAAATCTTCTCTGCACCCTTTCTGTGGTTTCCACATCCTTCCTGTAGTGAGGCGACCAGAACTGAGCACAGTACTCCAAGTGGTGTCTGACCAGGTTCCTATATAGCTACAACATTTCCTCTCGGCTCCTAAATTCAATTCCACGATTGATGAAGGCCAATACACCATATGCTTTCTTAACCACAAAGTCAACCTGCACAGCTGCTTTGAGTGTCCTATGGACTCGGACCCCAAGATCCCTCTGATCCTCCACACTGCCAAGAGTCTTACCATTAATAGTATATTCTGCCATCATATTTGACCTACCAAAATGAACCACTTCACACTTAGCAGGGTTGAACTCCATCTGCCACTCCTCAGCCCAGTTTTGCATCCTATCAATGTCCCGTTGTAACCTCTGACAGCCCTCCACACTATCCACAACACCCCCAACCTTTGTGTCATTAGCAAACTTGCTCATCCAGGTCATTTATAAAAATCACAAAGAGTAGGGGTCCCAGAACAGATCCCTGAGGCACTCCACTGGTGACTGACCTCCATGCAGATTATGACCCGTCTACAACCACTCTTTGCTTTCTGTGGGCAAGCCAGTTCTGGATCCACAAAGCAATGTCCCTTTGGATCCCATGCCTCCTTACTTTCTCAATAAATCTTGCTTGGGGTACCCTTTCAAATGCCTTGCTGAAATCTATATGCACTACATCTCCTGCTCTTCCTTCATCAATGTGTAAGTCGTTATTGTTGAGTTCTATCTTAGGGGAATTTGGCTGAGCTGGGAATTTCCAATGAAGAGATAATGTAATATATAAAAGAGCAGGCAGAACCTTCACAATCAGTGAGTACTGCTGCAGCATGGAGATCTTGCGGCTGGTGACAGCTCTCCTGCTTGTCGTGGGGACCACCGGATCAGGTCAGTGCATCGTTAGATTGGGGGAGGGGTGAAGTGGTGGCTAGATTCTTGTGCTTGGGTCGTCTGCGCTGATTCATTAATCTATTGTGGGTTTCTACATGCTTCCTGTATTGAGTTGTCCAGAACTGAGCACAGTACTTCAAGATGTCTTGGGTACTTTGTAGACTAGTACCCAAGATAGAGCTGACTCAATTTACAACCCTCTAGACTATCTTTCCGTCCTATACAGTAGCCACTGTAGCACCCCCCCCCCCCCCACCAAGCCAGACAGTGATGCAGCCTGTCAGAATGCTCTCCACGGTACATCTATGGAAGTTTTTGAGTGTATTTGTTGATATACCAAATCTCTTCAAACTCCCAATGAAATATAGCCACTATCTTGCCTTCTTTATAACTGCTTCGATATGTTGGGACCAGGTTAGGTCCTCAGAGATCTTGATACCCAGGAACTTGAAGCTGCTCAGTTTCTCCACTTCTGATCCCTCTGTGAGGATTGGTATGTGTTCCTTCGTCTTACCCTTCCTGATGTCCACAAGGAATAAAATGGACAATCTTGAAATTCAGTACGGATTGTCAAATATGACGTTGTGGCCATCTCTGAAACTTGGCTTGGCTAAAGGATGGCTGCCATTGGGAGCTGAATGTACAAGGATATACAGCATAGGTGTCAAACTCAAGGCCCGTGGGCCATATCCGACCCGGTGTACAATTATATCCGGCCCGCGAGATCATTTTAGATAGATCTATTATTTTAATTATTAATGGCCCAGCGATATGAAGCCTATGATTGTAAGTTAATACCAATCATAAAAATAATGGTTGCTCAGCAGTCTTCTTCATAAGAAACGGAACTTGTGAAGTGAAACACTTTGTAGTTATAGCAGAGACTGAGACACATGAGAACAGGCTGAAAAAACGGAGGCAAAGAAAGCTGCGTTCGCACGCGTCCGACCGATCCGGCCCGCATGAAGCTGCATTTTGCCCAATCCGGCCCGTGACCTAAAATGAGTTTGACACCCCCGATATACGGTGTATTGGAAAGATAGGTTAGCAGGCAGAGGGGGTGGTATGGCTCTGTGTATAAGAAATAATATTAAATCATTGGAAAGAGATGACATAGGATTGGAAGGTGTAGAGTCTCCTTGATTTGAGTTAAGAAATGGCAAGAGTAAAAGGACCCTAATGGCAGTTGTGTACAGGCCTCCAAACAGCAGCTGGGATGTGGATTACAAATTACAGCAGGAGATAGAAAAGGCGTGTCGGAAATGCAATGCCATGATAGTCGTTCAGGATTTTAGCATGAAAGTGGATTGGGAAAACCAGG
The DNA here is from genome assembly GCF_030144855.1 of Hypanus sabinus. Classification (NCBI taxonomy): domain Eukaryota; kingdom Metazoa; phylum Chordata; class Chondrichthyes; order Myliobatiformes; family Dasyatidae; genus Hypanus; species Hypanus sabinus. Next base: position 90,891,871 of record NC_082712.1, on the reverse strand, counting down.
TCAGTAGTGGACTTCAAGACAGAGAAGTTGTAGAATGTCTAAGGGATGGCTTTTTAGAACAGCTCGTTGTTAAGCCCACTAGGGGATCGGCTGTGCTGGACTGGGTATTGTGTAATGATCCAGAGGTGATAACAGAGCCTAAAGTAAAGGAATATGAGCAAGTTCACACTGAAATTTGAGAGGGAAAAAATAAAATCCAGTGTGCTGCTATTTCAGTGGAATAAAGAAATTACAATGGTATGGGAGGGGAACTGGCCGAAGTTAACTGGAAAGGGTCATTTGCAGGAAGGACAGCAGAGCAGCAATGGCTGGAGTTTCTGTGAAAAATGAGGGAAGTGCAAGCAGATATATTCCAAATAAGAGAAAAGTTTCAAAGGGAAGAAGGACACTATCGTGGCTGGCAAGTGAAGACAGAGCCAAAGGAAAAGCAAAAGAGAGGGCAGACAGGTCTACAGTTTCCTTTCTGCTGCCTCCCACCCATCTTAATTAGCAGAGTAACATTTGCAATTTTCCAGTCATCTGGCACAATGCCAGAATCTAGGAAGGCAGAGCTAGTGGGAAGATAGAAGATTGAGAAGCTTTTAAAGATTTGCAGAAGGAAACTAAGAAGGTCATTATGAAAGAAAAGATGAATTATGAAAGGAAGCTGGTGACTAATATCAAAGAAAATACTATTTTTTTAAGTATATAAAGGGTAAAAGAGAGTCAAGTGTAGATATAGGACCAATACAAAATGACACTGGAGATACTGTAATGGGAGATGCAGAGATGGCAGAGGAACTGAATGTATATTTTGCATCAGTCTTCACAGTGGAAGACATCTGCAGTATACCGGACATTCAAGAGTGTCAGGGAAGTGAAGTTTGTGCAGTGAAAATTACGACTGAGAAGGTGCTCAGGAAGCTAAATGGTCTGAGGGTGGATAAATCTCCTGGACCTGATGGAATGCACCCTCGGGTTCTAAAGGAAGTTGCTGGAAAGATTGTGGAGGGATTAATTATGATCTTTCAAGTATCAATAGATTCTGGCATTGTACCGGATGACTGGAAAATTGTAAATGTTACTCCACTTTTTAAGAAGGGTGGGAGGCAGCAGAAAGGAAACTAGACCTGTTCGCCTGATATCAGTGGTTGGGAAGTTGTTGGAATTAATTGTTAGGGTTGAGATTACAGAGAACCTGGAAGCACATGACACGATAGGCCAAAGCCAGCATGGTTTCCTGAAAGGAAGATCCTGCCTGACAAACCTACTGCAATTCTTTGAGGAAATTACAAGCAGGGTAGACAAAGGAGATACAGTAGATGTGGTGTACTTGGATTTTCAGAAGGCCTTTGACAAGGTACCGCACAGGAGGCTGCTTAGCAAGATAAGATCCCATGGAATTACAGGGAAGTTACTAACATGGGCGGAGCATTGGCTGGTCAGCAGAAAACAGAGAGTAGGAATAAAGGGATCCTATTCTGGCTGGCTGCCAGTTACCAATGGAGTTCCACAGGGGTCGGTGTTGACCACTGCTTTTTATGATGTATGTCAATGATTGTATAAATGGATTTGTGGCTAAATTTGATGATACAAAGGTAGATGGAGCAGCGGATAGTGTTGAGGAAACAGAGAGGCTGCAGAGAGACTTAGATAGTTTAGGGGAATGTGCAAAGAAGTAGCAAATTAAATACAATGTTGGAAAGTGTATGGTCATGCACTTTGGTGGAAGAAATAGCTGGGCAGACTATTATTTAGATGGGGAGAGAATTCCAAGTGCAGAGATGCAAAGAGACTTGGGAGTCCTTGTGCAGGATACTCTAAAGGTTAACCTCCAGGTTGAGTTGGTGGTGAAGAAGGTGAATGAAATGTTGGCATTCATTTCTAGAGGTATAGAATATAAGAGCCGGGACATGATGTTGAGGCTCTATAAGGCACTCGTTGAGACAAAACTTGGAATATTGGATGCAGTTTTGGGCTCCTTATTTTAGAAAGGATATACTGACATTGGAGATGGTTCAGAGAAGATTCACAAGAATGATTCTGGGAATGAAAGGGTTACTGTATGAGGAATGTCTGGCAGCTCTTGGGCTGTATTCCCTGGAGTTCAGGAGAATGAGGGGGAGATCTCATAGAAACATTCGAACATTAAAAGGCCTGAACAGATTAGATGTGGCAACACGAGTGAATCTGCAGATGCTGGAAATAAATAAAAAACTCAAAATGCTGGCAGAACTCAGCAGGCCAGACAGCATCTATGGGAAGAGGTAGTGACGACGTTTCGGGCCGAAACCCTTCATCCGGATCCTGTATTTAAAGCAGAGATAGACAGGTTCTTGATTAGCCAGGGCATCAAACGTTATGGGGTGAAGGCAAGGGAGTGGGGTTGAGTGGAATAATGATTGAATGGTGGAGCAGACTCAATGGGCTGAATGGCCAATTTCTATTCCTATATCTTATGGTCTTATGGTCTACTCAGCTCTTTCGTCTTACTGACATTGAGTGCCAGGTTGTTGCTGTGACACAACTCCACTAGTTGGCATATCTCACTCCTATACACTCTCTCATCACCACCTGAGATTCTACCAACAATGGTTGTATCATCAGTGAATTTATAGATGGTAATTGAGCTATGATCAGTAAAACAGTCATGGGTGTAGAGAGAGTAGAACAGTGGGCTAAGCACACACCTCTGAGGTGTTCCAGTGTTGATTGTCAGCAAGGAGGAGATGTTATCACCAATCTACACAAATGGTGGTCTTCCGGTTAGGAAGTCGAGGATCCAATTGCAGAGGGAGGTACAGAGGTCCAGGTTCTGTAACTTCTCAATCAAGATTGTGGGAACGATGGTATTAATGCTGAACTATTGTCGATGAACAGCATCCTGACATAGCTGTTTGTGTTGGCCATGTGGATTAAAGGTGGCCAATGTAGCAATGTTTATGGGAGATTTCGATGTAGGGAAATCAGATTGGTGCTGGATCCCAAGAGCACAGATTTCTCAAATGCCTACAGGATGGCTTTTTACAGCAGCTCGAGGATCAGACCACTATTCTGCCAAGGTGCTGCACAGTTCTTTACAGAACTTAAGGTAAAGGAACCCTTAGGACCAGTGATCATTATATTAGAGAGTTCATCCTGCAGTTTTAGAAAAAGAAGCTAAAGTCAGATGTATCAATATTACAGTGGAGTAAAGGGAATTACAGAGGCATGAGAGAGGAGTTGGCCAAAATTGATTGGTAAAGAACACTGGCAGGGATGACGGCAGAGCAGCAATGGCTGGAATTTCTGGAAGCAATTCGGAAGCACAGATTATATGCATCCCAGAAAGGAAGCAGTATTCTAAAGGCAAGATGACACAACTATGTCTAACAAGAGAAGCCAAAGCTAACACAAAAGCTAAAGAAGGGGAATACAATAGAGCAAAGAATAATGGGAAATTAGATGGTACCACACATGAGGCTGCTTAGCCAGTTAAGAGCCCATGGTATTACAGGGAAGATACTAGCATGGTAGAGCAAATCAAAAACAAGGGAAAATCTGTAGATGCTGGAAATCCAAGGCAACACACACACACAAAATACCGGGGGAGCTCAGCAGGCCAGGCAGCATCTATGGAGATAAATTAACAGTCAATTTTGGGCTGAGAGTAAAAAAAGAAGTGAGAGTAAGAAGATGGGGGAGGGAGGACGAAGTACAAGGTGGCAGGTGATTGGTGATACTGCGGAAGGGGGAGGGCTGAAGTAAGGAGCTGGGAAGCTGATTGGTGAAAGAGATAAAGGGCTGGAGAAGGGGGAATCCGATGAAGAGAAGGAGGACGGATGGCCGTGGAAGAAAGGGAAGGGGGAGGAGATGTGCAGGTAAGGAGATAAGGTGAGAGAGGGAAATGGGAATGGGGAATGGGGAAGAGGTGGTGGTGGGCGCATTTACCAGAAATTCGAGAAAGGGCTGGAGAGGAAAGAATCTCATAGGAGAGGAGAGTGGGGGTAAGGGGGGAAAAGTGGGGAATAAAAGCATAGGGGGGGGGGGATCGATATTCCCACCATCAGTTTGGAGGCTACCCGGACCGAATATGTGGTGTTGCTCCTCCACCCCGAGAGAGGCCTCATCTTGGAAAAAGACGAGATCGGGGGCTGACAAATCAGAAGGGGAATGAGGATAGTTATTAAAATGGTTGGCCACGGGGAAAATCCGCTTTTGAGGATTTCTTATCACAAAATACCGCATTTTCAAAGCGCTGCCACCGAGGTAGTCATACCCTTGCTATTGCATCGACCATCCTCCGAGGGGCGCTGCCATCAGTACAGCCATGGTTAGACTACTCCGCCATCTAGTGGACACACAGGAGGCCGTCATCCTCGTTTACAGCGTGTAGTTAGCACAATTTCAGCTCAAACGCAGTCTGTGAAAAAGCACTCTGATCCCCGCAGCCATCCCGGTTGCCAGAAGGCACCATCAGAGCAAGTGGACCAGGAGCGCTTAATGTGTGATCCCGTAGGCAACGGAATCCGAAAAGGTGCGGAGGAGTATCACATTGAAACCTCGCTAAGTCTCACTAATTTGCTCTCTTTTTGCATTAATTATTTACCTATATGTATTATTTTTCTAACCTGCGGTAATATACAAAACAAGAAATTACATGCCATATGACAGTGAATCCTCCAGAACCTCGTTCGGGGGCGGGGGTTTCAGCTCGGGGCTAACAACCCTGACAGGTAAAGCAAAATTGTTACGGAAACAGAAAATGAAGAATCCTTTTACTTCTGAGGGCATCTGTATTCCTGAGTCTCCACCCGGGACTAGCATGACCGACAGGAGTGAAAACCGAGGGGAAGCCACTAACACGATGAAGCCCCGAACACCGCCAGAGATGGAGGACCTTCGCTGCTGCCCCAAACGCCAGCGGCTTAACGGGCAGTAAGTATGTCAGTGAAAATATATTTGATTCCGAACCCACGGGATTTTGAAAGGCCTGGATAGAGTGGACAGGGAGAGAATGTTTCCATCTGCGGTGTCCGAGGGTACATCCTCGGAATCAAGGCACAGCTTTTAGGGGTGAGATTAAGAGGAATTTCTTCAGCTGGAGGTTGGTGAATCTGTGGAATTCATTGCCACCGGCAGCTGTGGATGGCGCCATAGGGTATATTTGAAACGGACGTTGAACGGTTCTTTATTGGTAAAGGGGTTAAGGGTTACAGAGAGATGGGAGAATGGGGTTGGGAAAAAATTCAGCCATGACTTAATGGGCTGAATGGCCTAATTCTGCTTATCCACCTTATTACTGTATCGATGTCATGTACTCTCTCCTGAAGGATCTCTGTGTTTCAAAACACCTTCGAAAATTGATGAAGGAAGAGCAGTAGATGTAGTGTATATGGATTTCAGCAAGGATTTGATAAGGTACCCCATGCCAGGCTTATTGAGAAAGTAAGGAGGCATGGGATCCAAGGGGACATTGCTTTGTGGATCCAGAACTGGCTTGCCCACAGAAGGCAAAGAGTGGTTGTAGATGGGTCATATTCTACATGGAGGCCGGTGACCAGTGGAGTGCCTCAGGGACCTGTTCTGGGACCCCTACTCTTCGTGATTGTTATAAATGACCTGGATGAGGAAGTGGAGGGATGGGTTAGTAAGTTTGCTAATGACACAAAGGTTGGAGGTGTTGTGGATAGTGTGGAGGGCTGTCAGAGGTTACAGCGGGACATTGACAGGATGCAAAACTGGGCTGAGAAGTAGTAGGTGGAGTTCAACCCAGATAAGTGTGAAGTGGTTCATTTTGGTAGGACAAATATGATGGCAGAATATAGTATTAATGTTAAGACTGTTGGCAGCGTAGAGAATCAGAGGGGTCTTGGGGTCTGAGTCCATAGGATGCTCAAAGCAGCTGCGCAGGTTGACTCTGTGGTTAAGAAGGCATATGGTGTATTGGCCTTGATCAATCGTGGACTGTGCTCAGTTCTGGTTGCCTCACTACAGGAAGGATGTGGAAGCCATAGAAAAGGAGCAGAGGAGATTTACAAGGATGTTGCCTGGATTGGGGAGCATGCCTTATGAGAATAGATTGAATGAACTCGGCCTTTTCTCCTTGGAGTGACGGAGGATGAGAGGTGACCTGATAGAGGTGTATAAGATGATGAGAGGCATTGATCGTGTGGATAGTCAGAGGCTTTTTCCCAGGGCTGAAATCATTGCCACGAGAGGACACAGGTTTAAGGTGCTGGGGAGTAGGTACAGAGGAGATGTCAGGGGTAAGTTTTTTACTCAGAGAGTGGTGAGTGTTGTGGAATGGGCTGCTGGCAATGGTGGTGGAGGCGGATACGATAGGGTCTTTTAAGAGGCCTTTAGATAGGTACATGGAGCTTAGAAAAGTAGAGGGCTATGGGTAAGCCTAGTAATTTCTAAGGTAGGGACATGTTCAGCACAGCTTTGTGGGCCGAAGGGCCTGTATTGTGCTGTGGGTTTTTTATGTTTTTAAAAGCTCGCTTCCCAGACCTGTGAGTGCCCATCTTGGCCAGACTCGGGAGCAGACCAGTGAGGAGGCCCCCCCACCACCGACTGACCGGCCCACCCAACACCCACAATTCATCGAGGGTAACCCTCCCCGACTTCCAGAGGTGGCAGCCCCTCCCAGTGTGAACCTCTGCTCGCACAGACTGGGCGGGAGGATTTTAAAACCGGCTGCCACCCTGAGCCGAAAATAGTTCTGTTCACCCCAGCTTGCCCTCTGAACCCTGTCGCCAGCAAGGTTCTGGTCAATGGGTGCCAGTTCTTGGCACCAGTTGTGACATAAAATCACTGCAAGTTATAAAAAAAATAGTTTTATTCCTCGCTTGCTTCGAAAATTGAAGCATTTGCTGAAATGGGTCAACAACCAACATAATCTGAGGAAAATCCTACAAAAAGTAGTGAACACGGCCCAGTCCTTCCCCACCACTGAGCAGATCGGTATGAGTCATTATAACAGGAAAGTAGCATCCATTAAGAGGATTTATTTATTGATCTATCAATTTACTTATTGATTGATGTGCAGCGTGGAATTGACCCAGCAATCCCCTGATTTAACCCTAGCCTAATCATGGGACAATTTATAATGACCAATTAACCTACCCGATGGTACGTCTTTGGACTGTGGGAGGAAACCGGAGCACCCGGAGGAAACCCACACGGTCCCAAGCGGAACATACAAACTCCTCACAGGCAGCGTCAGGAATTGAATCTGGGTTGCCTGTATTGTAAAGTGTTTTGCTGATCACTAAGCTACCGTGCCCCCCCACATTATTATTCTATTATGGAGTCATTGAGTATGCTGTCCAGAAAATGAATCTCAGTATTGTGTATGGTAACGTATCTGTATTTTGATAATAAATTGCATTGTACTGGGTCATTAGCCTCAACAACTAATGTAATCCAGAGATGCGCTGGGGCCATCCAGAGAGCTTTTCCACATTTCTGGCACCGACACGGCATGGCCACAGCTAACAAATTCTAACCCATACATCTTTGGAAAGCAAAGGAAGCTCACACAGTCACAGGGAGAGCTTACCAACACCTTACAGCCAGTGGCGGGAGTTGGACCCAGGTTTTCTCGTACTATAAAGCATTGTGCTAACCGCCACGCTCCCGAACTACCCTCCACTTAAGATACTGAATAGAGCAAAGCATAAAACAAAAATCTCTCCTTGGGGCAAAGTGCAAAAGGTGAGAGTTGTCTAGTTGATGTGGAGATGGAATCCTGGAGCGCCTCTTGCATCTGATTGGCTGCTTCTTGTCCACCTTTCCCATTGGATGCAAGCCATAGACCATCCCACTCTCCTTCAGCCAATGGAGATGGAGATGCTCTCCAGGTAAGCTGATTGGGACCAGCGTCAGCTAAAGAGTTTGAGGAAATCATAGGCAAACCAGCTGACTTGCTGCCCATCCATCTCCTTGCCCTGCTATACACTCCCTCCCTCCAACACAATGGCCAATGTGCACCATCTACATATTGCACCGCAATTACTCGCCCAGGCTAACTCTGACCAACCCTCTCAAACCCCCACTTCTCCCATCAGGAACGACAAGGGTACTGGGTGAACATCAAGACACTCCCCATTTCTGTTTGCCCTTCTCAAAGACAAAGTGTGCATTTATGATATACAGTACTGTGCAAATCTCTCAGGCACACACATGTACAACGAGTATGCCAGAGCTCACGTCCGTCCCAGGATACTGACGGACTTTTACCGCTGTACCATTGACAGCATACTCACCAAGTGCATCTCAGTGTGGTATGGGAATTGTCCTGTATCGGACCGCAAAGCACTCCAGCGTGTGGTGAAAACTGCCCAGCGGATTATTGGCACCCAATTGCCCACCATTGAGAACATCTATCATAAACACTGCCTGGGCAGGGCGAAGGCATTATCAAGGATACAGCTCACCCTAACCATGGACTTTTCACTCTCCTCCCATCCGGTAGGCGCTACAGGAGCCTCCGCTCCCACACCACCAGGCTCAGGAAGAGCTTCTTCCCTGAGGCTGTGACCCTGCTGAACCTCACATCACAGCGTCAAGCAGTATTGCACCCATATTGTACTGTCTCAGTATGTTTATATTTGTGTGCTGTAGCACTTCCTTTTTATTCAAGTCGTCACTTTTATTGTCATTTCGACCATAACTGCTGGGTCAGCACATAGTAAAAACGAGACAACTTTTTTCAGGACCATGGCGTTACATGACACAGTATGAAAACTAGAGTGAACTACATAAAAAAACAACACAGAGAAAGTTACACTAGACTACAGACCTACACTGGACTGCATAAAGTGCACAAAATCAGTGCAGGCATTACAATAAATAATAAACAGGACAATAGGACAAGGTGTCAGTCCAGGCTTCGGGTATTGAGGAGTCTGATAGCTTGGGGGAAGAAACTGTTACATAGTCTGGCCGTGAGAGCCCGAATGCTTCGGAGCCTTTTCCGAGACGGCAGGAGGGAGAAGAGATTGTATGAGGGGTACGTGGGGTCCTTCATAATGCTGTTACCTTTGCGGATATTCGTAGTTATTTTGTAAATAACACTATTCTTTGCATTTCTGATTAGATGTATTTCATTGGCTTTGTATCTGTACTCGGTACAATGACAATAAAGTTGAATCTAATCTAATCTAATTTGTCAATGTGGAGCGGAGAACGAGTTTGCGGGAGCAGAGGATGTTGGGAATGGTGATGGTGGAGTGCCGTTGGAGGGACTGGGAGACAGCTGGCAGAGTAGGAGTGCCAGGGCCGGTGTGGGGGGGGGGGGGTGCAGACACACCCAGCCCTGAGACACCGGGCATTTGAATTTAAATTTTGGTTTATTGATCGTTACTGAATATCTCTCTGGTGCTTCCCATTCCCCCCCCTTCCCCCTTTCCCAACCATGATTCCTCTCTCCCTGCCCCCTTCCCACTCCCAGTCCACAACAGAGGCCCAGATCAGAATCCGGGTTTATCATCACTCACATATTTTTTGAAATTTGTCTTTTTTTCCCAGTAGAGGTACAGTGCAATACATTACTACAGTATCATGCAAAATGCTTAGGCTCTCCGGCTTTATAGAAATGTGTCAAGATTTTTGCAGAATAATCGACTACTTTGAGATTCATTTTCTTGTAGGTATTTACACAAATAAATAAATACTGTACAAATTTATACAAAGTATATAGACTAACAACCAACAATCAATAGACAAACTGCAAATGAAAATACAGAAAACTCGAGCTGTGAAGAGTCCTTGATAGTGTTGTAGAATCAGTCGTGTGTAGTGTTGAGTGAAGTTATCCTCACTGATTCCGGGAGCCTGATGGCTGAAGGGTAATAACTGAGCCTGAATCTGGCTGTACCGCCTCCTCTCATTGTCCCTGGGTCTAAATCCTGGAAGCCAACCCCTCCCCTCGGCAGCGACCCCACTGAAAGATCTGCACAGGGTCAAGAAGGTGCTTCAGCCTGATCTCATCCAGGTCTCGTTCGGCATGAACAGCAAATGGGTTGCTGATTACCTTAGCTCAGAGGCTGGCAACCTGCGGCTCCGGAGCCGCATGCGACTCTTTCATCTCTGTGATGCGGCTCCCCGTGGTTTGTTAGCTTTTGAAATGTAATTCGAAATTTGAAGATTATGGTGATCTTGTACAATCTAAAAACTTTGTGGAGACTCCATTTCCTGGCACATCCGAACCGGCTCACAATTAGCCACCGTTCCGGCTAAGGGAGATAGCCTACGGGGGTTTGTGAGTACGTGTCCTTTGGAGCATCCGCGCCCACGGGGACGGGTTGAGGGAGGCTTTAAAGCAAGGCTGTTTAGTTCGAATAAAGTTACCTTTGACTGCAGTGTCTTTATTTTAGCGCTGCGTGTAGCGCTACACCGCTACAACGTGTTTTTTTATCGCTATTAATATACATCACCACTGCCAATGCCTGACACCCGCCAGTGTGCACTTTCTTTCAATTCTTCGATCCAAGGTAGGCTACCTATGGAGTAACCTTCAACCCAACGTCTTTTTTTCAGAGTTCAAAATGTTTTTGTTGCATGCAGAAATGTAATTTCGTTTTCTCTGCAGGAGTTCATCAATTCCATAAATGCAACACATTATAGTTTGTTTATACATAGCATAAAGGCAAAAACTGTTGTATGCAGTGTTATTTCATTTTAAATGTCAAACGGGTTTTGTGGCTCCCAGTGTTTTCTTTTCTGTGGGAAATGGGTCCATATTGGCTCTTTCAGTGGTAAACGTTGCCGACCCCTGCCTTAGCCCTTCCAAGGGACCTGTCCTGACATCCTGAAGGTCACTGATCTCATTCTGGCTTCTGCCCCCCTGTGCCCCGGTTGACGCTCTAGGTTCACGTCCCACCACCGTCCCCCAGCCTGGGGTTAACTTGGGGAGGGAGGAAGAGCGAGTCCTCGAGCCAGTAACTTCCCAAATGGGAAGTTAGAGTTCGGGTCCACGATTCACCGACCCCGATGCTCAGGAACACCTCGGACTCGGTACACGCCGCCGGTGAGGCACATGGCAATCTGGGACGCCTTCGTGTGGCATGTTTCCGAGGGCTTCCCTGTGGGCACACTGCCCTCTCAGTCGCCCACTGACCTCAGCGCCGGGTCTTGTAGTCCAGTCGACTTCCCTCAGCTAAACCTGGGAAAAAAATAGAATAGTTGTATAAGAGCTTGAAAGAAATTGAAATTGGTATTTGTTTATTATGGTCGAATGTACCGAGATTCAGTGAAAAGCTTGTTTCACATACCGTTCATGCAGATCACAATGCATTGAGTTAGAACAATGGGAACAGAGAAAGTGCGGAGCAGGTGAACAATCACATGCAAAATCAGAACTTGTGTGTTTAATATTTCAGTAATTTGAGTAACCTTGTAAATATGTTGTCGATTAAGCATTCTTGTTTGTTTAAATAATTAGTTACTGGTTATAAGTAAAAATATATTAATTGCATACGTCATCACACTACCACGTGATATGTGCATGCCTCGGTTAGAGAAAACCCGTAGTTAGACTCGCAGTTTGGACTCCCTTGTCTTCCTTACTCTTTATGAACCCATTAATTCTGTCTTATTTTTAAACTCAACCGTTCCTGGCTGCGCTGTTTTTTTTTAAACTTGAAGACTTTGCTTGAACTATGGTACATTCATTTTAAACACCCTCGTCGTTAATATTATGCTTTGTAACTCCAGACCATTAAAGTAGTTCAGAGGGAGGCATGGGAGTCCGAAATGTGAGTCTCACTCCGGGGTTGCTTCTAGTGCATGTATTACATGGAAGTGTCATAATGTATGCGATTGACATGTTTTCACGTTCGTTGTTCCGCTCCACTCCTCGGGCGGCAATCTTGCCGTTTCTTTAGCATTTTTTCGTCTATTTCTTTTGTGTGTGAGGCCAGGTTGCTGGCTCAACACCCGATCCAGCACAGATGGAAGGTGTGTGAGGAACAGGCCGGATTCGAACCCAGGACCACTCACCTCGGAGTCCCGTGCGGACCCCACACACCACGAGCCTGTGCATTTTTTATTACCTGTAACCTGTAATTAATTATTTAAACGAACAAGAATGCTTCAACACCACCATACACACAAATATTTTGCACAATAACAAGGCAGGTTGTAAAGTCAGGAGTCAAAGTTATGGTACTAGGGAACTATTTAACAGTTTATAAAAGTGAGATGCCCTTGAGCCCGGTGGTACGTGCTTTCAGGTTTTCGTACCTTCTGCCTGATGGAAGAGGGGGAAACGGGAATATCCAGGTATTCCAAAATATCTTTGATTGTGCTGGCTGCTTTTCTGAGGCGGTGGGAAATGTAGACAGAGTCCATGGAGAGGGAGCTGGTTTACGTGATGTGCCGAGCTGTGGCCACAACTCTCTGCAGTTTCTTTCGGCCACGGGCAGAGCATGATGCATCTGAATAAGATGCTTTGTGTGAGGCATCGATAGAAATCGGTGGGGGTCAACAGGGACAGAGCGAGCTTCTTTAGCGTGAAGAGCATTGTGTGGGACGAAGATTCAGTCGCTTGGCATCGAAGTGCCTCAGGGCTCGATGCTGGGTCTGTTGTCAACAATCTGGATGAACAGAGGGAGCTGGGAATACAGGTCCGTAATCCCTTGAAAGTGATGTCACAATTAGAGAGGGTCATAAAGAGAGCTTTCGGCACATTGGCCTTCATAAATCAAAGCATTGAGTACAGGAGATGGGATATAATTTTGGAATTGTACGAGATATTGGTGAGACCTAACTCGGAGTATTGTGTGTAGTTCTGGTCACCTTCCGACAGGGAAAGTGTCAATAAGATTAAAGATACAGAGAAAATTTACAAGCATGTTGCCAGGACTTCAGGACCTGAGTTATAGAGAGACGTTAGGACTTCATTCCTGAGTGCATGAGAGAAGATTTAATAGAGGCATACAAAATTACGAAGGGTAAAGGTAGGGTAAATGCGAACAAGCTTTTTTCACCGAGGTTGAGTGAAACTGGAACTAGAGGTCGTGGGTTTAAGGGTGAAAGGTGTAATGGTTAAGGGGAACTTCACTCAAGAGGGTGGTGTGAGTGTGGAATGAGCTGCAAGCGGGAAAGATGGATGCGGGTTCGATCTGGATCGGTACATGGATGGGAGAGTTACAGAGGGACATGGTCGATGGGCCTAGGCAGGAAAATGGTCCAGCATGGACCAGATGGGCTGAAGGTCCTGTTTCTGTGTGACGCTCATTTCAGTGGGTGAGCCTGCCTCTCACACTCTCCTATCTCTCAGAGGCAGGGGTATGAAAATTGGTGCTATGGGAGGGGTGGAGGGAAGGGATTGCCACGTTGAGCAAGGAGCACTGTATTGTGAGGAGGGAACACAGTTCTGCCAGGGCGGTAGAGAGGCTTGCTATACACAGGAGGGGTGACAACGAGGGAGTGCTGCACTGGGGGAGGGTCGGTGAGGGATTGGCGGAGAGTCGGAATATATTACCGTCTGCTCACAGGACCAGTCGGAGAAGGTTCAGAGGCTGTGGACAAATCGGAGCAGGGAGGCTGGTATGCAAACGATGAGGAGGAGATGGGGTCCGTTCCTGATTCCGCTGCTGTGTCTGGGCCGCAACATTAGTTCCTCCTCCCAGTTTTCCGTTCGATTTGAATTCCCGACTGTCAGACTGGAGCCGTCCTCATTCTCATCACTCCTGCTGTCTGGTTCTGGTCCTGCCATTGTGGAGAATTCCCATCAACTTCGTACAAAGGCTGAGGGAGGTGTTCGGACTGCGAGGGCTGTGTCGCTTGTTGAGGCAACGCAGATATCAAATAATTGCATCATTTTAAGATGATTGGAGGGAAGTATAGAGAGGGCATCAGAGAAAGCTTTATTGTTACCCAGAGAGCGGTGGGTGGGGAGACTCACTGTAAGGGTGGTGGTAGAGGCAGCTACATTAGGAACATTTAAGAGAGTCCTAGATAGGCTCACGGATGATAGGAGAAGGGAGGGATATGTAGGAGGGAGGGTTAGATTGATCAACGCACACAAAACGCTGGAGGATCTCAGCAGGTCAGGCTGCATCCATGGAAGGGATTGGTGAGGCCGAAGGTGGGTGGATGGGGGAAGAAGGATGAAATGGGAAGCTGAGAGAGGATAGGTGGACACGGTAAAGGACTAAGAACAACGAGTCAGACAGGAGAGGAGGCTGGAGCACGGGGGAGCGGGAAGAGGAAGGTGACAGGCAGGAGAGTAGGAGATGGGAGCCAAAACGGGGAATGGAAAAGAAGAGAATGCAGAGGGGCAGAGAAGTTGGAGAAGATGATGGTCATGCCATCAGGTTGGGGGGGGGGAAGGGGGAGAGACAGAGGCAAGAAGATGATGTTCATGCCATCAGGTTGGGGGGGGGGAAGGGGGAGAGACAGAGGCAAGATGATGTGGAGGATGGAGCTAGCAGGGGCTCGAGAGACAAATGGCCATGGACTGGCCTCGAACATGGAAGGCAGAATGAGGAGAAGCAGATTTGACTCCTCCTCTACCCTCATCTTCTCATTCTGCTTTCTGCTGCCCCCTTCCTTTCTGGTCCTGAATAAGGGACTCAGCTCAAAATGTTGACTATCATACCCCTCCATAAATGCTGCGTGATGATGAGCGGCTGAGATTCTCCAACATTTGTCTGTGTGTGTGTGTGTGTGTGAGTGTGTGTGTGTGTGTGTGTGTGTGTGTGTGTGTGAGTGTGTGTGTGTGTGTGTGTGTGTGCGCGCGCACGCGCGCGTGTGCGGTGCTCTGGATTTCCAGCACCTGCTGAATTTCCTGGATCTCCACTGGGGATCAGCCCTGCTCACCTGGCTGTACAGTCAAGGCCACCTCCGCGCATATCTCCATGTTGAAAGGATTCATCGTGGTGATGTGACAAGTGTATGTTCCCTCCTCCTCCGGGCTCAGTCCATGGAGTCTTAAGGTGGCGTTTCTTTTGGAGAACCAAGCTGCCTGCAGTTCAGTCCTGCCCCTGAACGTAGTGTCCTGCTCCACCGCTCGGTTCTCCTGACCGTGTACCAAGAGGATATTCTTCGAGTGGTTCAGCGCCACCTTCCAAACCACCATGTGCTCCAGAGGCTCGTGGCCCTTCCAGGAGAAGAGGCAAAGGAGCTCCACACCCTGGTGTGAGAAGCCCTCGAGCTCGATTCTGTTGTGCTGACAGCTGAGATGTTCTGCGGGAAGGAGACGGACCTGGTGTGAGAGACGCTTTTGCGAGAAGGGACATAGAACGTTACAGCACAGCACAGGCCCTTTGGCCAATGACATCATGCCGACCTTTGAACCTCCCCCAAGGTCAATCTGACCTTTCCCTCCCTCCATTTCTCTTCCGCTCATGTTCAAGGCCAGTGCCTGGCTCTTTGGCCCATCGAATCCCTTTTTGCTCCATCCTCCACATCACCCTTTTGTCTCTGTCTCTCATTCACCCTTCCCCTCCAATCTGACGGCATGAACATCGACTTCTTCAATTACTGGTAATTTCTCGACTCCTCTCCCTTCTCTCCTTTTCCGTTCCCCATTCTGCACTCCTCTCTTCTCGCCTGCCTACCTCCTTCCTTTCCTTCCCACTTCCCCCCTCCACTCTCCTCTCCTATCAGATTTCTTCTTCTTCAGACCTCTCCCTTTCCACCTATCTTACTTCTTTCTTCAGCCACCCCTCCCCCTCACCTGGTCTCACCTATCACCTGCCAGTTCCTCCACCTTTTATTCCAGTTTCTGCCCCCTTCCTTTCCAGTTTTGATGAAGAGACCCAACCCAAAACATCGACTGTTTATTCCCCTCCATAGCTGCTGCCTGACCTGCTGAGTTCTTCCAACATTTTTGTGCGTTACTCTGGATTTCCAGCGTCTGCATTCTCTCGTGTTTATCATCTCCTGCCTTACTACTTCCTCTCAGCTCCTTCTGCCGGCCACACACACTACCCCACTGCTTCTCTCAGCCTACTCCAGAACAGCGGTCTGACACAAAATGTTGACCATCCCTTCGCTCCTCCGCGGCTGGAGCTCCCCCTCGGTCCACTTGCGAGCCAGGTCAGCCAATGGGCCCTTGGGAAGGTGCAGAGGTTGTGGGGTGCCCCCTCAGTCACAGGCATGTGGTGTCTACTGTATTAGTGGGCTAACACAAGGCGGAGCTGCAAGCTCCACATTAACAGAGGAGGGGCAGTAGAGTGACCGACTTACAGCTACAGAGAGCTGAATTCCATCCCCACCTCAGACACGGGGGGAGAGGAGGGGGTAGGGGAAGGGAGGGGCAGTAGAGTGACCGACTTACAGCTACAGAGAGCTGAATTCCATCCCCACCTCAGACACGGGGGGAGAGGAGGGGGTAGGGGAAGGGAGGGGCAGTAGAGTGACCGACTTACAGCTACAGAGAGCTGAATTCCATCCCCACCTCAGACATGGGGGGAGAGGAGGGGGTAGGGGAAGGGAGGGGCAGTAGAGTGACCGACTTACAGCTACAGAGAGCTGAATTCCATCCCCACCTCCGGGGGGAGAGTGGATGGGGGGAGAGGAGGGGGTAGGGGAAGGGAGGGGCAGTAGAGTGACCGACTTACAGCTACAGAGAGCTGAATTCCATCCCCACCTCAGACATGGGGGGAGAGGAGGGGGTAGGGGAAGGGAGGGGCAGTAGAATGACCGACTTACAGCTACAGAGAGCTGAATTCCATCCCCACCTCCGGGGGGGAGAGTGGATGGGGGGGAGAGGAGGGGGTAGGGGAAGGGAGGGGCAGTAGAGTGACCGACTTACAGCTACAGAGAGCTGAATTCCATCCCCACCTCAGACATGGGGGGGAGAGGGAAAGCAGCTATGGAGAGTGGATGGGTACAGAGAGGGATAGGGAGAGGAGGGGGTAGGGGAAGGGAGGGGCAGAAAAGGGTAGTGAGTGTGGGGTACGGGGGGGGGAGATGGATAGATTGTTAGATTAGTTCATTTTTCCTGGTAATCCAGTTCCCTCACCACAACTGTGTGGATGATCGGAAGGGGTTAATCAGCTGCTGCAAATCACCCTCCCCTCGTTATGTGTGGGTAAAGGGTAGAATCTGGAGGTGGGGGGTTAATGGGGATATGGAGAAAATAACATGAGATGGGTGTTTACCACGGATTTGACGGTTTCTGTTTTATTTATCTCTCAATGACTTTTTTTGCTTCTCAGTAAATGTGTTTTAAACACCAAAAAAAGAAAGTCGCGATAAATCCAGGTAATATATCCAGGTGGTGAGAATTTCCCAAAATTGAGTCAGTTTTCAATTAATCATAGGAACAAAACCCTAATTTCCTCGGGGATTTCCATTTGGCTCAGGTGCTGTCAGATTATTGAACCTGGGCCTTCGAGGGGGACGCAGTTGTTAAACATGATTTAAAATAGAAACAAAGTCTGCGAGATTTCCTTCTCTTTCGGAAAGCCCCAGTCATTTTGTTTCCCTGCAAATGAAATCTCTTTCGGTTCCCCTTCTATCTTATCCGCCTGCCGTTTTGATTAGAGTCCGCCCCCCCCCCCTCTCTGCCCTGCAACCCAACGCCCTCAGGAAGTGATGACCACAAACCCAAGCCGACACGGGGTGGGGGGAGTTATCAGACCAGAATGTGGGCAGAGCGTATGATATCACGGACGCTTGCTAGCTCTGCGGTGAGGCCTTGCAGATCCGAGCTCTGACATGCAGGATCCTTTGACATACACACACACAGCCTAGGGGTCACCTCCTGTGACAAAGTGGGGCAGAGATCTGCAGGACTTGAATTCACGCTGTGTTTAAACATGGTAACCCGTGAATTTCCACTTGATAAACTGATCCCAATCCGTGAAAGAAATCTTCTGTCTGTAATGAGTTCTGCCATTGCTTGGAGGTAAATCTGCGCCTCTACTTCCTCAGAAGGCTCAGAAACTCCCCCTTCCTTTTCAGTGCTGAAGGAGCGTCTTGGACCGAAGCTGTTTATTCATTTCCACAAATGCTGCCTGACCTGTTGTAAATCCTCCCGCATTTTGCTCTGGATTTCCAGCATCTGCGGGCTTTCTCGATGCTAAAAGAAATTCAGCTAGTCCCTGTTGACCTTTGCCGATTTTTAGGGATGCATTGTGGCATAGAGTCACAAGATAGCATAGAAATCTGCCCATCAGCCCATCTATCCTTGCAGAACTATTAATCTGTCTAGTCCCATCATTCTACACCCTTAGAGTAAAGATAAATACTTTTACTTGTCACATGCACATATATGTAGCTAGGGTGCCTAGGTTTTTTCCACAGTACTGTATTTGTCAACATGGAACAGACACTTGAATAGACCTCTTGTAAAACGTAGAACAGTACAGCACAGGAACAGGCCATTCAGCCCACAATGTTTTTAGCTGACCCAGCTAAAAAGCACATTAGAAACACCCAAACACTAATCCCTCCTACCTACACAATCCCTCCATCTTCCATCTGCTTATCCAAACCTCTCTTAAAAGCCTCTAATGTATTTGCCTCTACCACCCTACCAGGCATTCGCCACTCTCTAAGTGAAAAAACTTACCCCTCACATACCCCTTGAACTACCCCCTCTCACCTTCAATGCATGCCCTCTGGTAATAGACATTTCATCCCTGGAAAACAGACATGAGCAAGTCTGCAGATGCTGGAAATCCAGAGCAACACACACAAAATGCTGGAGGAACTCAGCAGGTCAGGCAGCATCGATGGGTACTCTCATCAATCACCATTATACGCTGTGATGTGGGTGATCATAGTCTTTCCAAGACCAAGATTGTTCTTGGGAAATTGTTCTACAGGAGTGGTTTGCCTTTGCCTTACATCATAAGACCAGAATTAGACCATTCAGCCCATCGAGTCTGCTTCACCATTCCATTATGACTGATCCCTGATCCCACTCAACCCCATACAGCTGTCTTCTCACCGTATCCTTTGATGCCCTGATCAATCAGGAAACGAACAACTTCCGCTTTAAATATACCCACGGACTTAGCCTCCGCCGCAGTCTGTGGCAGAGCATTCCACAGATTCACTACTCTCTGGCTAAAAAAATCCTCCTTACTTCTGTTCTAAAAGATCACCCCTCAGTTCTGAGACTGTGCCCTCTAGTTCTGGATACCCCCATCATAGGAAACATCCTCTCCACATCTGCACTATTTAGTCCTTTCAACAGTCGGTAGGTTTCATTGAGATGGCCCTGTATTCTTCTAAATTCCAGTGAGTACAGGCCCAAAGCTGCCAAATGCTCCTCATATGTTAACCCCTTCATTCCCAGAATCATCCTCGTGAACCTCCTCTGGACTCTCTCCAATGACAACACATCCTTTCTGAGATAGGAGGCCCAAAACTGTTGACAATACTCCAAGTGTGGCCTGACTATAAAGCCTCAGCATTATTTCCTTGTTTTTATATTCTATTCCCCTTGAAATAAATGCCAACATTGCATTTGCCTTCTTTACCACAGACTCAAATCTTTTTATTATTATTATTATTATCCAAAATAAGAAGAGTACATCGAAGTAGGTAACACTTACAATGTCTCCAAGGAAAAAAACAACAATACTAAGGATTGAAAAACATGGTGATACAAAAAAAGAGAAGAAAAGAAAAAAACCCCTTCTAAAGCAAGAAAAAGGTGAGGGAAAAAAAGAACCCATTAGGTGTTCAACCCCAGAGCCGTGCGTCAGACAAAAAGCTTCTAAAGATAAACATCAAACCGCCAGCAAGAAAAAATTATATCAAAATTTACAATTAGATCGTGGAGGAAACCAATTAACTCAAATGATAGTAACGAGCAAATGAACCCCACCTTTTCTCAAAATCAAACATAGCTTCAAAGGTTCAACTTCTAATTTTCCCCAAACTAAGACACAGCATCACTTGAGAGAGCCATTGTGACAGAGTGGGAGCCGATGTATCCTTCCACTTCAACAGAATGGCCCTCCCAGCTATCAATGTAACAAATGCAATAACATGTTGGTCAGACAAAGAAATACCGCGGATATTTTGAAGTATTATTCCAAAGAGCACAGTTAATTTGTTAGGTTGTAAATTAATTTTAAGTGCTTTAGAAATTGTAGAAAAAACTGACTTCTGAAACTCTTCCACTATAGAACAAGACCAAAACATGTGTGTCAGTGTAGCTGTCTCAGGTTTACATCTATCACAATAACTATCAACATTAGGAAAGATTTTAGACAATCTCTCCTTCGTCAAATAGTAATGATGTACAATTTTAAATTGAATCAATGAATGGCTAGCACAAATCGAGGAAGAGTTAACCAACTTCAAGATCCACATCCAGTCCTCCGTTATAAAAGTCAACTCAACTTGTAAATTAACCTTCTGGGAGTCTTGCATGAGGACTCCCAAGTCCCTCTGTACCTCTGATGATTGAACCTTCTTTCCATTTACATAATAATTCGCACTATTGTTCCTTTTACAAAAGTGCATTAACATATATTTCCCCACACTGTATTCCATCTGCCTCTTTTTTGCCCATTCTTCCAATTTGTCTAAGTCCTGCTGCAATCGCATTGCTTCCTCAGCAAACCCTACCCTCCACCTGTATTCATATCATCTACAAACTTTGCCTAAAGCTATCAATTCCATTATCCAAATCATTGACAAACAATGTGAAAAGTAGTAGTCCCGATACTGACCCCTGAGGAACACCACGAGTCACTGGCAGCCAACCAGAAAAGGCCCCCTTTATTCCCACTTTCTGCCTCCTGCCTGTCAGCCAATCCTCTATCCATGCCAGTATCTATCATGTATCTAGGATGTTATCTTGTTAAACAGCCTCATGTGAGGCACCTTATCAAATGCCTTCTGAATATACAAGTAAATGACATCTTCTGCCTCTCCTTTGTCCACCCTGCTTGTTACTTCCTTGAAGAACTCTAACAGATTTGTCAGGCAAGATTTCCCCTTACAGAAACCATGCTAACTTTGACTTGCTATCTCATTAGTCTCCAAGTACCTTGAAATCTCATCCTTAACAATGGATTCCAAAACTTTCCTAACCACTGAGGTGAGGCCAACTGGCCTATAATTTCCTTTCTTTTACCTTCCTCCCTTCTTAAAGAAGTGACACTTGCAATCTACCAGCGCTTGGGGACCATGCCAGTATCAAGTGATTCTTGAAATATCATGACCATTGCATCTGTTATCTCTTCAGCAACCTCTCTCAGGACTCTGGGATGTAGTCCATCTGGTTCAGGTGACTTTTCCACCTTAAGACCTTTGAGTTTGCCAAGCAAACATGAGGAAATCTGCAGATGCTGGAAATTCAAACAACGTACACAAAATGCTGGTGGAACACAGCAGGCCAGGCAGCATCTAAAAGGAGAAGCACTGTCAATGTTTTGGGCCGAGGCCCTTTATCCTGACAGTGCTTCTCCTTACAGTTTGCCTAGCACTTTTTTTCCTTTGTAATAGCAATGGCGCTCACTCCTGCTCCCGGACACTTATGGACCTCTGGCACGCTGCTAGTGTCTTCTACAGTGAAGACTGATGCAAAATACCCATTAAATTCATCTGCCATTTCTTTGTCCCCCATTACTACCTCACCAACATCATTTTCCGGTGGTCCAAAATCAACTTTCACCTCCCTTTTACACTTTATATAACTGAAAAAACTCTTAGTGTCCTGCTTTATATTATTGGCTAGTTTGCCCTTGTATTTCATCGTCTCCCTTCTTGTAGCTCTTTTAGTTGCCTTTTGTTGGATTTTAAAAGCTTCCTAGTCATCCAAATTCTCACTCACTTTTACTACCTTATATGCCCTTGGCACTTATGGAGTCCTTAACTTCTCTTGTCAGCCATGATTGCCTACCCTGACATTTGAGACCTACTTCTCCTGCAAGACATATCTATACTAAGCCTTGTGAACCAGTCCCAGAGACCCTAGGCACCTCTGTTCTACCGTCATCCCCACCAGTATCCTCCTGCAGGCTCGCGGAGGGAATGAACACCTTACACCTCCTTTGGTAGAGTCTTATCTCCACCCTGCCACCCAATCCAATCGCTGGAGGAATTAACTAGATGCCACCTGATCTACTGAGTTCCTCCAGAATTGTGTATGTATCACTCTCTTTTTTTGGGTGCTCTGGTTTCCTCCCATATCCCAACGATGGTTCGGAGGGTTAATTGCCTTCCCTAGTGTGTGGATGGGGGGGGGGGTAAGATCTGGGGGGAGTGCATGGGAATAAGGGAAAAATAGAAGTAAGATTATTGTTTGATGGTCGGCAGATTTGATGCCATGGGCCTGGATGACCATTGGAATTTTGGAGGGTTCCCCATGGCCAGAAGCACAACAGAATGAGTGGGACTGCAGGTCAGGGGAGTTAGGGAAAGGTAGGGGACGGCTGGTGGCAGGTATCCCCCACTGATATTCCAATGATCTCCCTCTGGACTTTTCTGCAAGGACAATCCCTGTCTGCCCAGATGTCGAGCTTGTTGCCTCAATTTCCACAGGGAAAACAAGCTTTTCTTTCACAATAGTAAATAAATATTTATTTATTTAATTCTGGGGATACAGCACAGAACTGGTCCTGCCGGGGTGCCCAGCAACCCCCTGACTGAACCCCGGCCTAATCACAGGACAATTTACAATGATCAGTCAACCTGCCAAGCAGTACGTCCTTGGATTGTGGGAGGAAACCAGAGCACCCGGAGGAAACCCATGTGATCATGGGGAGAAGGTGCAAACCACACACACGCACGCACTCTGTCCCAAAGCTTTCTCATGATTTCTTTCCCATGATGCCCTCCATCCCAATAGATTGGTCAACACAATCCACCAATCAGGCAAGAGCTTTCAGCACACAGAACTTTGAAGAGTTTAATCCAACTGCTCCCAAAGGTTTGTTCACCTTTGAGACGGGGAGGGGCTGAGTGTAAGAAAAAGTCAAACCCCTGGCATGCATGGACATGCTCACTGGAGGAAACATGGCAGCCTGCTTGGGCACAGTAAGATGCCACAACTGTAGGCCAGGTTTATTGCCGGTGTTGCTGAATACTTGAATAAATTCTTAGATCCAGTTTCCAGACCCAAGCACCAACCACAAATTGCATATATTGGTTCTTGTTGGACCATTGGGAGGGAGTTGGGGGGGGAGATGTGAAAGTCAGCTTCTCTTACAGCATTGTGCCTCAGATATCAGCCAACCATGTCAGATCAACGAATTGGCGCAGACTACCCAAGCGCAAGAGTCTAGCCAACTTTCCCCACCACTTCACCCCTCCCCCAATCTAATGATACACTGACCTGATCCGGTGGTCCCCACGACAAGCAGGAGAGCTGTCACCAGCCGCAAGATCTCCATGCTGGAGTAGTACTCACTGATTGTGAAGGTTCTGCCTCCTCTATTTATATTATCATTCATTGGAAATTCCCAGCTCAGCCAAATTCCCCTAAGATAGAAATCAACAATAATGACTTGCACATTGATGAAGCAAGAGCAAGAGATGTTGTGTATATGGATTTCAGCAAGGCATTTGATAAGGTACCCCATGTAAGGCTTATTGAGAAAGTAAGGAGGCATGGGATCCAAGGGGACATTGCTTTGTGGATCCAGAACTGGCTTGCCCATAGAAGGCAAAGAGTGGTTGTAGACGGGTCATATTCTACATGGAGGCCGGTGACCAGTGGAGTGCCTCAAGGATCTGTTCTGGGACCCTTACTCTTCGTGATTTTTATAAATGACCTGGATGAGGAAGTGGGGGGTTGGGTTAGGAAGTTTGCTGATGACACAAAGGTTGGGTGTGTTGTGGGTAGTGTGGAGAGGCTGTCAGAGGTTACAGTGGGACATTGATAGGATGCAAAATTGGGCTGAGAAGTGGCAGATGGAGTTCAACCCAGATAAGTGTGAAGTGGTTCATTTTGGTAGGTCAAATATGATGGCAGAATATAGTATTTTTTAAAATTTATTACATTTTAAAGAATTACATAGAAAATGAAATATTAGAATAATGAAAAAAATTAATATTGACCCTCCCCCCTCCCCTTAACCCTCCCCCCTTAAACCCTTATCTAAAGAGAGAGAAAAAAGAAAGAAAAGAGAGAAAGATTGCCTGGATATCGAAGGATCTCCACATGCTTCATGGAGTTCAAAATAATTTTAATTTTAATTTTTCCCAATTACTTTGTAATTTTATCTTCAAAGGATCTATATATTTAGTCCTATCTTTTGTAGATATGGGTGCCAAATTTTCAAAAATATATCATATTCATTTCTTAGATTATAAGTAATTCTTTCAAGTGGAATACAGCTATATATTTCATTATTCCAATGATCCATAGTTAAATATAAATCAGATTTCCAAGTAACTGTGATAACTTTTTTGGCTACTGCCAATGCAATTTTTATAATTTTTTTCTGATACTTGTTCAATTTAAGTTTTGGTATTGTCCCTTCAATGTCTCCTAATAAAAATAATATTGGACTATGTGGGAGTTGTACTCCAGTAATTTGTTCCAATAAAAGTCTTAGATTTATCCAAAATGGTTGAATTTTAAAACAAGACCAAGTAGAATGTAAAAAAGTATCAATTTCTTGATTACATCGAAAACATTGGTCAGACATATTTGAATTTAATTTATTTATTTTCTGTGGTGTTATATATAATTGATGTAAAAAATTATATTGTACTAATCTAAGTTGGACATTTATTGTATTTATCATACTATCGGAACATAATCTTGACCAGTTTGTTCCATCAATTTTAATATTCAAATCAGATTCCCATTTTTGTCTTGATTTATGAATTCCTGATTTAATTGTCTGTTTTTGAATCAAATTGTACATACAAGATGTAAATTTTTAAATTTTTCCTTTTTGAATTAATATTTCTATTTCATTAGGTTTTGGCATTAACATTGTTTGACCCAGCTTATCTCGTAAATAGGCCTTTAATTGAAAATAACAGAAAAGGGTGTTATTTGATATTATTTTGTTTTTTAATTGATCAAATGACATCAATATACCTCCTTCAAAACAATCACCTATGTATTTAATCCCCTTTTGAAACCAATTATGTATAAGTTTATTATCCATTGTAAAAGGAATGAGCCTATTTTGAATTAAAGTTCTTCTTGCTAATAAAGATTTCTTTATCTCATCATCCATATTTACCTTATTCCATAAATCAATCAAATGTCTTAATATAAGAGATTCTTTTTTTTCCCGTATCCATTTGGTTTCCCAGAATATAGTATTAATGGTAACACTCTTGTCAGTGTGGAGGATCAGAGGAACCTTGGGGCCAGAGGAGTCCATAGGACACTCAAAGCAGCTGCACAGGTTGGCTGTGTGGTTAAGAAGGTGTATGGTGTATTCATCAATCACGGAATTGAATTTAAGAGCTGAGAGGTAATGTTGCAGCTATATAAGAACCTGGTCAGACCCCACTTGGAGCCTGTGCTCAGTTCTGGTTGCCTCACTACAGGAAGGTTGTGGAATCCATAGAAAGGGTGCAGAGGAGACTTAACCATATAACAATTACAGCACGGAAACAGGCCATCTCGGCCCTTCTAGCCCGTGCCAAACGCTTACTCTCACTTAGTCCCACCGACCTACACTCAGTCCATAACCCTTCATTCCTTTCCCGTCTATATACCTGTCCAATTTTACTTTAAATTACAATATTGAACCTGCCTCTACCACTTCTACTGGAAGCTCATTCCACACAGCTACCAATCTCTGAGTAAAGAAGTTCACCCTCGTGTTACCCCTAAACATTTGCCCCTTAACTCTCAACTCATGTCCTCTTGTTTGAATCTCCCCTACTCTCAATGGAAAAAGCCTATCCATGTCAACTCTATCTATCCCTCTCATAATTTTAAATACCTCTATCAATTCCTCCCTCAATCTTCTACACTCCAAAGAATAAAGACCTAACTTGTTCAACCTTTCCCTGTAACTTAGGTGCTGAAACCCAGGTAAAATTTTAGTAAATCTCTTCTGTGCTCTCTCTATTTTGTTGACATCTTGTAGCGGTGTGCTACAAGCAGCGCTAAAATTACGACACGGAGTCGGTAACTGCAGTCGAAGGAAAAACTTTATTCGAAAACTTCAGCCTCACTTTTAAGCCTCTGTCAACCGGCCCCCCATGGCGAAGAGGCTCCAAAGCTCTGTGCTCGCAAACCCCCGTAGGCTATCTAATTGTGAGTCGGTTCGCATACGCTAGGAAATGAGCCGCCACATAACCCCCCCCCAGAACCGGCGATACACCCCCCAATGTCCACAGCCTGGGCCAGAACCTGCTTGGGAGGTCGGCCTCTGCGCCGAGGCGCGGGAAACTCGGCCGGTTGCGCCAGGTCCACATGGGCCGGCTTGAGGCGGTCCACCGTGAAAACCTCCTCCTTCCCCCCAACGTCCAGCACGAACGTGGACCCGTTGTTCCGGAGCACCGTAAACGGCCCCTCGTATGGCCGCTGCAGCGGCGGCCGACGCCCGCCCCTTCGTACAAACACAAACTTACAGTTCCGTAGGTCTTTGGGTACGCAGGTCGGGTGCCGCCCATGCTGTGAAGTGGGTATGGGGGCCAGGTTACCGAGCTTCTCGCGAAGTCTGCCCAGGACTGCTGCGGGAGCTTCCTCTTGCCCCCTTGGGGCTGGTAGGAACTCCCCGGGGACGGCCAGGGGCGCGCCGTATACCAACTCGGCCGACGAGGCGTGCAGGTCGTCCTTGGGCGCTGTGCGAATGCCGAGTAGGACCCAGGGAAGCTCGTCCGCCCAGTTGGCTCCTCGCAGGCGGGCCATGAGGGCCGACTTCAGGTGACGGTGGAAACGCTCCACTAGCCCGTTCGACTGTGGGTGGTAGGCAGTGGTGTGGTGCAGCTGAGTCCCGAAAAGGCTGGCCATAGCTGACCACAGGCTGGAGGTGAACTGGGCGCCTCTGTCGGAGGTAATGTGGGCTGGTACACCAAAGCGGGATATCCAGGTGGCGAGCAGGGCTCGGGCGCAAGATTCGGAGGTGGTGTCGGTGAGCGGGACCGCCTCTGGCCATCTTGTGAACCGGTCCACGATAGTCAGGAGGTAACGCGCTCCGCGCGACACTGGCAGGGGGCCCACGATATCCACATGAATGTGGTCGAAACGCCGGTGGGCGGGATGGAACTGCTGCGGTGGGGCTTTGGTGTGCCGCTGCACCTTGGCCGTCTGGCAGTGCATGCACGTTCTGGCCCATTCACTGACCTGTTTGCGGAGTCCGTGCCAAACGAACCTGCTGGAAACCATCCGGACAGTTGTCCGGATGGAGGGATGCGCCAAGTTATGAATGGAGTCGAAAACACGTCGCCGCCAGGCTGCGGGGACGACCGGACGGGGCCGGCCGGTGGCGACGTCACAGAGTAGGGTCCTCTCACCTGGGCCCACGGGGAAGTCCTGGAGCTGCAAACCAGAGACTGCAGTCCTGTAACTCGGAATCTCCTCATCTACCTGCTGTGCCTCTGCCAGTGCCTCAAAGTCTACCCCTTGGGAAAGGGCATGAACGGTAGGGCGAGAGAGCGCATCCGCCACGACATTGTCCTTACCCGAGACGTGCCGGACATCCGTTGTGTATTCAGAGATGTAGGACAGGTGGCGTTGCTGGCGGGATGACCAGGGGTCGGATGCTTTCGTAAACGCAAAGGTAAGCGGTTTGTGGTCCGTGAACGCGGTGAAGGGCCGGCCTTCTAGGAAGTACCTGAAATGCCGGATTGCCAGGTAGAGCGCCAACAGTTCCCGGTCAAAAGCACTGTACTTGAGCTCGGGTGGCCGCAGGTGTTTGCTGAAAAACGCCAGGGGTTGCCAGCGACCTGCGATGAGCTGCTCCAGCACCCCACCGACTGCCGTGTTTGATGCGTCCACTGTGAGGGCGGTAGGGGTGTCCATTCTGGGATGTACTAGCATTGCGGCGTCAGCCAAAGCTTCCTTCGTTTGAACGAAAGCGGCGGCGGACTCCTCGTCCCAGGTAATGTCCTTGCTCGGACCCGACATCAGGGCGAACAGGGGGCGCATGATCCGGGCAGCTGAAGGGAGGAAGCGGCGGTAGAAATTGACCATACCTACGAACTCCTGAAGGCCTTTGATCGTGGTGGGTCGGGGGAAGTGGCGGACCGCATCTACCTTAGCGGGCAGAGGGGTTGCCCCGTCTTTAGTAATCCTGTGGCCCAGGAAGTCAATGGTATCAAGTCCGAACTGGCATTTGGCAGGGTTGATTGTAAGACCGTACTCACTCAGTCGGGCGCAGAGTTGACGGAGGTGGGACAGATGCTCCTGACGACTGCCGCTGGCTATGAGGATGTCATCCAAATAGATGAACGCGAAGTCCAGGTCCCGTCCCACCGCGTCCATTAACCGCTGGAACGTCTGTGCGGCATTCTTCAGGCCGAACGGCATGCGGAGGAACTCGAAGAGGCCAAACGGGGTGATGAGAGCCGTTTTGGGGACGTCGTCAGGATGCATCGGGATTTGATGGTACCCTCGGACAAGGTCGACTTTGGAGAAGATCCGGGCGCCGTGCAGGTTTGCCGCAAAGTCCTGAATGTGCGGCACAGGGTAGCGGTCCGGTGTGGTAGCCTCGTTCAGCCTGCGGTAGTCGCCGCACGGTCTCCAGCCCCCCGTCGCTTTGGGCACCATGTGCAGGGGGGAAGCCCAGGGGCTGTCGGACCGCCGGATGATCCCCAATTCCTCCATTCTCTGGAACTCCTCCTTCGCCAGTCGGAGCTTGTCCGGGGGAAGCCGCCGAGCACGGGCATGGAGGGGTGGTCCCTGTGTCGGGATGTGGTGCTGTACGCCGTGCCTGGGCATGGCTGCTGTGAACTGCGGTGCCAGAACCGATGGGAACTCCGCCAGGACCCTGGTGAAGTTGTTGTCGGACAGCGTGATGGAGCCGAGGTGAGGGGCTGGCAACTGGGCCGCGCCCAGGGAGAACGTCTGAAAGGTCTCGGCGTGTACCAGTCTCTTCCTGGGCAGGTCAACCAGCAGGCTGTGAGCTCGCAAAAAATCCGCACCCAGAAGCGGTTGGGCTACGGCGGCCAGTGTGAAGTCCCACGTGAACTGGCTGGGGCCGAACTGTAGCTGCACCTGACGGGTGCCATAGGTCCTTACTGTGCTGCCATTCACGGCCCTCAGGGGGGGACCCGGTGCCCTGCTGCGGGTGTCGTAACCCGTCGGAGGTAAAACGCTGACCTCAGCCCCAGTATCGACCAAAAAGCGGCGTCCCGACCTGCTATCCCACACATACAGGAGGCTATCCCGATGGCCAGCCGCCGTAGCCATCAGCGGCGGCTGGCCCTGGCGTTTCCCGGGAACTTGCAGGGCGGGCGGCAACGGCGGGCTTCTGCGCCCCACCGCTGGTGGTAGAAGCACCAGTGGTCATTGGGCCGGGGGTTAGTGGGCTCTGCGGCCGGGCCTGGACTGGTTTGCTGCCGGGAGCGTGGCTGGGAGATCTGTGCCATGGACGCCCCGCTCACCTTTTTGGCGTTCCACAGCAAGTCCGCCCGGGCTGCCACCTTCCGGGGGTCACTGAAATCCGCGTCGGACAGCAGCAGGCGTATGTCCTCGGGCAGCTGCTCCAGGAATGCCTGCTCAAACATGAGGCCTGTGTGTCCCTCGGCCAGAGACAACATCTCATTCATTAAAGCCGATGGAGGTCTGTCGCCCAAGCCATCCAGGTGCAGTAAACGGGCAGCCCGCTCGCGCCGTGAGAGTCCGAAAGTCCTGAGGAGCAGAGCTTTGAATTCCGTGTACTTGCCGTCTGCCGGGGGCGACTGTACGAACTCCGCGACCTGGGCAGCTGTGTCCTGGTCGAGGGAGCCCACCACGTAGTAGTAGCGGGTGTCTTCTGAGGTGATCCGGCGAACGTGGAATTGGGCTTCGGCTTGCTGGAACCATAGGTCCGGGCGCTGTGTCCAGAAACCCGGCAGTTTCAACGAAACCGCATGAACAGAGGCGGCGTCGGTCATTTCTGGTCCAAAAATCGTTTGGACCGTCGGGGTCACCAATTGTAGCGGTGTGCTGCAAGCAGCGCTAAAATTACGACACGGAGTCGGTAACTGCAGTCGAAGGAAAAACTTTATTCGAAAACTTCAGCCTCACTTTTAAGCCTCTGTCAACCGGCCCCCCATGGCGAAGAGGCTCCAAAGCTCTGTGCTCGCAAACCCCCGTAGGCTATCTAATTGTGAGTCGGTTCGCATACGCTAGGAAATGAGCCGCCACAATCTTTCCTATAATTCGGTGACCAGAACTGTACACAATACTCCAATGCCTTGTACAATTTTAACATTACATCCCAACTCTTATACTCAATACTCTGATTTATAAAGGCCAGCATACCAAAAGCTTTCTTCACCACCCTATCCACATGAGGGATAATTCCACCTTCAGAGAATTATGCACCATTATTCCTAGATCACTCTGTTCTACTGCATTCTTCAAAGCCCTACCATTTACCATGTATGTCCTATTTTGATTAGTCCTACCAAAATGTAGCACCTCACACTTATCAGCATTAAACTCCATCTGCCATCTTTCAGCCCACTCTTCTAACTGGCCTAAATCTCTCTACAAGCTTTGAAAACCTACTTCATTATCCACAACGTCCCCTACCTTAGTATCATCCGCATAGTTACTAATCCAATTTACCACCCCATCATCCAGATCATTAATGTATATGACAAACAACACTGGACCCAGTCCAGACCCCTGAGGCACACCACTAGTCACTGGCCTCCAACCTGACAAACGGTTATCCACCACTACTCTTTGGCATCTCCCATCCAGCCACTGTTGAATCCATTTTACTACTTCAATATTAATACCTAATGATTGAACCTTCCCAACTAACCTTCTGTGCGGAACCTTGTCAAAGGCCTTACTGAAGTTCATATAGACAACATCCGCTACTTTACCCTTGGCAACTTTCCTAGTAACCTCATCAAAAAAATCAATAAGATTTGTCAAATATGACCTTCCACCCACAAAACCATGTTGACTGTTCCTAATCAGACCCTGTCTATCCAGATAATTATATATACCATCTCTAAGAATACTTTCCATTAATTTACCCTCCACTGACATCAAACTTACAGGCCTAGAATTGCTGGGTTTACTCTTAGAACCCTCTTTAAACAATGGAACAACATGAGCAATACGCCAATCCTCTGGCACCATCCCAGTTTCTAATGACGTTTGAAATATTTCTGTCAGAGTCCCTCCTATTTCTACACTAACCTCCCTCAAGGTCCTAGGGAATATCCTGTCAGGACCCGGAGATTTACCCAATTTTATATCCCTTAAAAGTGCCAGTACTTCCTCCCCTTTAATCGTTATAGTTTCCATAACTTCCCTACTTGTTTCCCTTACCTTACTCAATTCAATATCCTTCTCCTTAGTGAATACCGAAGAAAAGAAATTGTTCAAAATCTCCCCCATCTCTTATGGCTCCACACATAGCTGTCCACTCTGATTCTCTAAGGGACCAATTTTATCCGTCACTATCCTTTTGCTATTAATATAACTGTAGAAACCCTTTGGATTTATTTTCACCTTACTTGCCAAAGCAACCTCGTATCTTTTTTTAGCTTTTCAAAATTTCTTTCTTAAGATTCTTTTTACTTTCTTTATATTCCTCGAGCACCTCATTTACTCCATGCTGCCTATATTTATTGTAGATCTCTCTCTTTTTCCGAACTAAGTTTCCAATATCCCTTGAAAACCATGGCTCTCTCAAACTTTTAACCTTTCCTTTCAACCTAACAGGAACATAAAGATTCTGTACCCTCAAAATCTCACCTTTGAATGATTTCCATTTCTCTATTACATCCTTCCCATAAAACAAATTGTCCCAATCCACTCATTCTAAATCCTTTCGCATCTCCTCAAAGTTAGCCTCTCTTCAATCAGAAATCTCAACCCTAAGTCCTATTCTCCATAATTATATTGAAACTAATGGTGTTGTGATCACTGGACCTGAAGTGCTCCCCAACACGTACCTCTGTCACCTGATCTAACTCATTTCCTAACAGGAGATCCAACATTGCCCCTTCTCTAGTTGGTACCTCTATGTATTGCTGCAAAAAAACTATCCTGCACACATTTTATAAACTCCAAACCATCCAGCCCTTTTACAGAATGGGCTTCCCAGTCTATGTGTGGAAAATTAAAATCTCCCACAACCACAACCCTGTGCTTACTGCAAATATCTGCTATCTCCTTACAAATTTGCTCCTCCAATTCTTGCTCCCCATTAGGTGGTCTATAATACACCCCTATAAGTATTACTACATCTTTCCCATTCCTCAATTCCACCCAAATAGTCTCCCTAGACGAGCCCTCTAATCTATCCTGCCAAAGCACCGCTGTAATATTTTCTCTGATATGCAACACCTCCCTCTCTTGTCCCTCCAGAAATCCAGGAATATTTAGTGCCGATCACACCCCTCCTGCAACCATGTTTTACTAATAGCTACAACATCATATTTCCTGGTATCAATCCATGCTCTAAGCTCATTCACCTTTCTTACAATGCTCCTAGCATTAAAATAAATGCATTTAAGAAATTCTCCACCTCTTCCTCTCTGTTTATCTCTAACAGTGCAAACAACTGACAAGGATGTTGCCTGGATTGGGGAGCATGCCTTATGAGAATAGGTAGAGTGAACTCAACCTTTTCTCCTTGGAGCAACAGAGGATGAGAGGTGACCTGATAGAGGTGTATAAGATGATGAGAAGCATTAATTGTGTGGATAGTCAGAGGCTTTTTCCCAGGGCTGAAATAGTTGCCAAGAGAGGACACAGGTTTAAGGTGCTGGGGAGTAGGTACAGAGGAGATGTCAGGGGTAAGTTTTTTACTCAGAGAGTGGTGAGTGCATGGAATGGGCTGCTGGCAATGGTGGTGGAGGTAGATACAATAGGGTCTTTTAAGAGACTCCTGGATAGGTACTTGGAGCTTAGAAAAGTAGTGAGCTATGGGTAAGCCTAGTAATTTCTAAGGTAGAGACATGTTCAGCACAACTTTGTGGGCCGAAGGGCCTGTATTGTGCTGTAGATTTTCTATGTTTCTAATCAGAACCAGGATATTTAGATTAAAGTAGCAGTTTCGTAGCCAGTTTTAATTCATTCATGGAATTAATTTTAAAAAGTAGTTAAAAAAGACAAGCTGCTGTTTAATTAACGATTTTTGTATCCTTTAGGCCCTTGAACCAAAGGGGATAGCCACTCAGTTTCATTTGCCCCATCATTGAAATGTTCGCACAACTCATTTCCAATTCATAATTCAAGTCAATTAAAATATTCCCAACAACTTAAGCTGAAATGTTTTCTATCCTGTCCAGACGTACTGGGCAAGCAGAGGCAGGGTAGGACATGTTGTGGAAAGGGCTGTACGTTTCCATGAAGGATTTTGATATTTGAGACAGATGTTTCCCAGAATAACTGATGCCAAGATTAAGGAAGGCATTTTTGTTGGCTCACAACTCAAACAGGTCATCACAGGCAATTCAAAGAACTTCCAGTGGGACTGGAAGGCATTCAAGGATGTTGTTGAAAATTTTCTTGGCAACGACAGAGCAACAAGTTACATGCAGCTAGTTAACAACCTGCTTCAAGCATAGAAAACCATGAAGTGCAACATGTCACTAAAGATTCATTTTCTGCATTCCCATTTAGACTTCTTCCCTGCAAATCCTGGTGAAGTCTGTGACGAGCATGGTGAAAGGTTTCACTAGGACATTGCAGTCATGGAGAAATGGTGTCAGGACAACTGGAATCCATCAATGTCGGCTGATTGCTGTTGGACTCTTCAGTGAGAAGCCTCAGACACTGAGTACAAATGAAAATCATCAACAAAACTTCTTCAGCTTAATTGAACTCTTGCAAAGTGTCAGCACCATAATGTAATTAAACAATTATATGCAATAAAAGTTAATTTCTAGTTTGTCAAAATTCCTACGTGATACAAATAGCCTGAAATTATATCTGTGTTTAGCTTCAATGGTCGATCTTAAACAAAGACAATCGAAGGGCTGAATAGCCTAGTCCTGCACCTATTGTCTATTGTCTAATAGTTGTTAACAGCAGAATTTATGTTCTTTTGATTGACTGTAAATGAACAAGACCAGCTGACGCCTGGTACAGATAATGGACTGCGTTATACAGTGCAGTCCCCTAATCGAAACCCTAACCTAATCTTTCATCGAGCGTCTCAGCATTTCCAGGAAACATCTCCAACTACACGATGAGGGAAGTGGATTGCTATTCAGACGGGGATTTTATATCTCCTGTGAGTCACTTCTATTATGATATTGTTTTATAGGCAAAGCTGGTATTTGTAGTCTATTTGGATGAATTCAGCGAGTCAGGCAGAGTCTATTCATTACATCAAGGGGCAAATCACGGTGCAGATTCTAGGAAACTGAAACAGAGAATGGAATCCCCCACCTGCACAATGAAATTCCATAAATTACATCAATAAACCGGCTGCGGGTTCACCCGCTGGACAGTCTGTTTATAGCCCGGTTGGTGGAGTACCGTCAAGACATGAGCTGTTACATTTAATTTTGAATTCAGATTCTGCAGCAGGGTACTCACATCTCCCGAAGCATTGAAGCGTCCACCCAGGGGGACCCTTGCGGTAGCCCGGCTCGGCAACAATGGGTACACAGAGGAAGCAGCAAGGACGCTCTTTTCTCGGAACGGATTCCTGTCGGTGTACGGGCAAATCCCAGACTGAGGAAGCGGTGACTGCGCAGTGGGGTTCAATAATCCGCTGGAGCCGACAACCTGTTCCACGGTCGTGCACTGCCTCTGCAGACCCTCTGGGACTGGGGTTGCGAGGGCGCGCAGTCGTTAGACCGATTCTATTCAACTCCACCCCACTCACACTTCCGTCGCTGATCCATCACTGCACCAGGCCCGTAGTGTCAGGGTCAGGTTTCATATCACCATTTTAATACCACTGCTTTTTATTTCTAATTTTGCACTAATTTAATTTAACTATTTAATATATACACTTCATGTAATTCATAGTTTGTTTTCTCTTTCTATTAACATGTACTGCATTGTACTTTTGCCACAAAGTTAGAAACATAGAAAACCTACAGCACAATAAAGGCCCTTCGGCCCACAAAGCTGTGCCTACCTTAGAAATTACTAGGCTTACCTATAGCCCTCTATTTCACTACGCTCCATGTATATATCGAAAAGCCTCTTAAAAGACCCTATCGTGTCCACCTCCACCACCGTTGCCAACAGCATGTTCCACACACTCACCACTCTCTGAGTAAAAAACTTCCCACTGACATCTCCTCTGCCCAGCACCTTAAAACTGTGTCCTCTTGCGGCAACCATGACAGCCCTGGGAAAAGGCCTCTGACTATCCACAGGATCAACGCCTTTCATTGTCTTAACCACCTCTATCAGGTCACCTCTCGTCGCTCCAAGGAGGAAAGGCTGAGTTCACTCAACCTATTCTCATAAGGCATGCTCCCCAATCCAGGCATCATTCCTATAAATCTCCTCTGCACCCTTTCTATAGTTTCCACATCCTTCCTGTAGTGAGGCGACCAGAAATGAGCACAGTACTCCAAGTGGGGTCTGACCAGGGTCCTATATAGCTGCAACATTAGCTCTCGGCTCCTAAACTCAATCCCACAATTGATGAAGGCCAATGTACTGTATGCTTTCTTAACCACAGAGTCAACCTGCACAGCTGCTTTGAGTGTCCTATGAACTTGGACCCCAGGATCCCTCTGATCCTCCACACTGCTAAGAGTCTTACCATTAATACTATATTCTGCCATCACATTTGACCTACCAAAATGAACCACCTCACACGTATCTGGGTTGAACTCCATCTGTCACTTCTCAGCCCAGTTTTGCATCCTATCAATGTCCTGCTGTAACCTCTGACAGCCCTCCACACTATCCACAACACCTCCATCCTATGTGTCATCAGTAACTTTACTAACCCATCCATCCACTTCCTCATCCAGGTCATTTATAAAAATCACAAAGAGTAAGGGTCCCAGAACAGATCCCTGAGGCACACCACTGGTCACCGACCTCCATGCAGAATATGACCTGTCTACAACCACTCTTTGCCTTCTGTGGGCAAGCCAGTTCTGGATCCAAAAAGCAATGTCCCCTTGGATCCCATGCCTCCTTACTTTCTCAATAAGCCTTGCATGGGGTACTTTATCAAATGCCTTGTTGAAATCAATATACACTACATCTACTGCTCTACCTTCATCAATATGTTTAGTCACATCCTCAAAAGATTCAATCAGGCTCGTATGGCATGACCTGCCTTTGACAAAGCAATGCCAACTATTCCTAGTCATATTATGCCTCTCCAAACGTTCATAAATCCTGCCTCTCAGGATCTTCTCCATCAGCTTACCAACCACTGAAGTGAAACTCGCTGGTCTATAATTTTCTGGTCTATCTACTCCCTTTCTTGAACAAGGGAACAACATCTGCAACCCTCCAATCCTCTGGAACCTCTCCCATCCCCATTGATGATGCAAAGATCATCACCAGAGGCTCAGCAATCTCCTCCTTCACTTCCCAGAGTAGCCTGGGGTACATCCCATCAGGTCCCAGTATCCAACTTGATGCTTTCCAAAAGCTCCAGTACATCCTCTTCCTTAATATCTATATGCTCAAGCTTTTCAGTCCACTGTAAGTCATCCCTATAATCACCAAGATCCTTTTCCATAGTGAATACTGAAGCAAAGTACTCATTAAGTATCTCTGCTATCTCTTTTAGTTCCATACACACTTTTCCACTGTCACACTTGATTGGTCCTATTCTCTCATGTCTTATCCTCTTGCTCTTCACATACTTGTAGAATGCCTTGGTGTTTTCCTTAATCCTGTTCAAGGCCTCCTCATGGCCCCTTCTGCCTCTCTTGATTTCATTCTTAAGCTCCTTCCTGCTGGCCTTATAATCTTCTGGATTTCAATCATTACCTAGTTTTTTGAACCTTTCATAAGCTTTTCTTTTCTTCTCGACTAGATTTACACCAGCCTTTGTACACCACGGTTCCTGTACCCTACCATTCTTTCCCTGTCTCATTGGAACATACCTATGCAGAACTCCACACAAATACCTCTTGAATATTTGCCACATTTCTTCTGTACATTTCCCTGAGAACATCTGTTCCCAATTTATGCTTCCATGTTCCTGCCTGATAGCCTCATATTTCCCCTTACTCAAATTAAACATTTCCCTAACTTATCTGTTCATATCCCTCTCCAATGCTATGGTAAAGGAGATAGAATTGTGATCACTATCTCAAAATGCTCTCCCACTGAGAGACCTGACACCTGACCAGGTTCATTTCCCAATACCAGATCAAGTACAGCCTCTCCTCTTGTAGGCTTATCTACATATTGTGTCAAGAAACCTTCCTGAACATACCTAACAAACTCCACCCCATCTGAACCCCTCACTCTAAGGAGATACCAATCAACATTTGGGAAATTAAAATCTCCCACTATGACAACCCTGTTATTATTACACCTTTCCAAGATCTGTTTCCCTATCTGCTCCTCGATATCCCTGTTACTCTTAGGGATCTATAAAAAACACCCAGTAGAGTTATTGACCCCGACCTGTTCCTATCTTGCTCCTTTTCTGCAGCCTTGACACTATCTCTGAAGAACAGTACCACGCCCCCACCTCTTTTGCCTCCCACCCTGTCCTTTCTGAAACATCTAAAGCCTGGCACTTGAAGTGACCATTCCTGCCCCTGTACCATCCAAGTCTCCATCATGGCCATAACATCATAGCTCCAAGTACTGATCCATGCTCTAAGCTCAACCGCTTTGTTCATAATACTCCTTGCATTAAAATAGACACATCTCAAACCATCAGTCTTAGCGCAAACTTTCTCTATCACCTGTTTATCCTCCCTCTCTCACTGTTTCCAAGCTTTCTCTATTTGTGAGCAAACAGCCTCTTCCTTCGTCTCTTCAGTTTGGTTTCCAACCCCTCCCTAACTCTCCCCAGTAGCCTTAGCAAACCTCCTCACCAGGATATTGGTCTCCCTCGGATTCAAGAGCAAACTGTCCTTTCTGTACAGGCCATGTCTGCCCCAAAAGAGGTCCCGATGATCAAGAAATCTGAGTCCCTGCTCCCTCCTCCAATCCATGAGCCATGCATTTATCCTCCATCTCATTCAACTTAACAAATTTCACGACATATGCCAGTGATATAGTCCCACATAGGAGATTAGTGGGCAAAATTAGGGCACATGGTATTGGGGGCAGAGTACTGACATGGACTGAAAATTGGCTGGCTGACAGGAAACAAAGATTAGTGATTAACGGGTCCCTTTCGGAATGGCAGGCTGTGACCAGTGGGGTACCGCAAGGTTCGGTGCTGGGACAGCAGCTGTTTACAATATACATTAATGATTTAGATGAAGGGATTAAAAGTAACATTAGCAAATTTGCTGATGACACAAAGTTGGGTGGCAGTGTGAAATGTCAGGAGGATGTTATGAGAATGCAGGGTGACTTGGACAGGTTGGGTGAGTGGGCAAATGTATGGCAGATGCAGTTTAATGTGGATAAATGTGAGGTTATCCACTTTGGTGGCAAGAACAGGAAGGCAGATTACTATCTAAATGGAGTCAAGTTAGGAAAAGGAGAAGTACAACGAGATCTAGGTGTTCTTATACATCAGTCAATGAA
Source organism: Hypanus sabinus (assembly GCF_030144855.1). NCBI lineage: Eukaryota > Metazoa > Chordata > Chondrichthyes > Myliobatiformes > Dasyatidae > Hypanus > Hypanus sabinus. Next base: position 90,853,233 of record NC_082712.1, on the reverse strand, counting down.
AGCAAGCATGCAGGTACAGCAGGCTGTGAAGAAAGCTAATGGCATGCTGGCCTTTATAACGAGGAATTGAGTATAAGAGTAAAGAGGTCCTTCTGCAGCTGTACAGGGCCCTGGTGAGATCCCACTTGGAGTATTGTGTGCAGTTTTGGTCTCCAAATTTGAGGAAGGACATTCTTGCTATTGAGGGAGTGCAGTGTAGGTTCACAAGGTTAATTCCCGGAATGGCGGGACTGTCATATGTTGAAAGATTGGAGTGACTGGGCTTGTATACACTGGAATTTAGAAGGATGAGAGGGGATCTGATTGAGACATATAAGATTATTAAGGGATTGGACACGCTGGAGGCAGGAAGCATGTTCCCGCTGATGCGTGAGTCCAGAACTAGAGGCCACAGTTTAAGAATAAGGGGTAGGCCATTTAGAACAGAGATGCGGAAAAACTTTTTCACCCAGAGAGTGGTGGATATGTGGAATGCTCTGCCCCAGATGGCAGTGGAGGCCAAGTCTCTGGATGCATTCAAGAGAGAGTTAGATAGAACTCTTACAGTTAGTGGGGTCAAGGGATATGGGGAGAGGGCAGGAACTGGGTACTGATTGTGTATGATCAGCCATGATCACAGTGAATGGTGGTGCTGGCTAGAAGGGCCGAATGGCCTACTCCTGCACCTACTGTCTATTGTCATTAAACCGGACTCTAATTCTGAACATGGATTCTGTCCCTTCATCCCAACCAATCCATGCTGACCACAGTGCCAATCTCTCCCCAGAACCTTTGACACCCTGACTAATCAAGAACCTGTCAACCTTCATTTCATATAGACCCATTGGCTTGGCCTTCACAGATTCCTAGAACAGTACATAGAACAAACGGCCCTCCTGGCTAGTGTCAATGTCCTGCATTGGTCTATATTCCTCCATGCCCCACCCCTCCATGTTATTCAAGTGCCTCTTAAAAATGACACTATTTCAGAATCAGGTTTAATATCACTGGTATAGAAGGTTCCAGTGATGTCATCGTCCAGAATGGCAGCTTAAGTCAATAGCTCCTCTGGAAATATCCATCAAAAATAAGATCTTTTGAAAATATCTGAATTGATAAGGGGGGCAAAAATGTGAAAAAAGAATGGAGATTTATAACAAGCGTCACTGCAGTGCCCGTGGACGAGAGGGTGCAGTGAATGGCTTTCCTACCCGAACGCGTGGTAGTGAGGCTGACGATGGGCCTCGTTCAGGCGAAGCGGCAAATATGATCGAAATTCTGGAAGAGGCAGGGGAGTTCTAAAATGATATAAACAACAACTAAATAATATCGTCAGAGCTCACCAACATCAATCAAAAAATAGCGGTTGCAGAGACATGAATTGAGAAAGTGGATGGAACTAAGACAATAAGAATATTAAATCAACAAGAAAGTAAACTGATTGACCTGGAGGGAAGATCACGATGGAAAAACATCAGGATATACAATGTTCCTGAAGGAGCGGAGGGTTTGTCTATGACAGAGTTTGTACAAAAGTTGCTGTAGGACGTGCTGGAGCTTCCCTCGACTATGAAGCTTGAAATTGAGAGGGCACATCGTGCGCTCGCCCCACGACCTACTGGAGACAGAGAAGATAAGCCACGCTCAATAGTAATTAGATTCCTTCGATACAATACCAAGTCAGAGATTCTACGAAGGGCCTGGGATAAGAAGAGGGTTTTTTTGGATGGTAAATTAATATATTTCAATCAAGATTATCTCCCAGCGGACCTGCAGGAAGTAAAGCGAATATAAAAAGCAAGAAGAGATTAGATTCCAGACTCCGTACCCTGCTAAACTTAGAGTGTTTTATGAAGATGGGATACAACCGCATCAGATAGTGGAAGAGGCGACTACAGACATGAAAGTCAGAGGGTTGCCCATCAGTATGATCAAACCGAGGGAAAGCCTGGCTGAGGAATTATCCCGCTTTGCTTGGGAAATAGTGTGAGAATCGAGAAAGCAGGGGATGGGAGGAGGGTGAGAGAGGTATATCAGGAAGAGACTGTGAGTTTTCCGAAGACAGCCCTCACCCCCTCCAGAAGAGCCATATGGTTTGGCTGACTTTAGAAGTGTTGAGAAGCTAAACGGAAGCAAAAATAGACGATGCTATACCTATCTCAAAAAATACATTATAATGTGGATTTTATATTACTCAATTATTCTTTTTTATTCATTTATTCCCTCCTTTTTCCCCACCTAAATGAGAATATATAAATATATATATATATATAGGAGAAATACACAGGGAAATCTTTTCTGTGTAATGGATACAGATTTGTTCACTTACTTTTTTGGGCACTGCAGTGGGGGCCCTCAACTCACAGGTAGGAGGGGCTATTCCCCCATAGCTAGATGTTTCCTCTAGCTCAACCCAGGGTTATCTACTAGAGACCTCAATCTTGGAATCACACCTTCGTTGCCTTTTTTCAAATTATTTGCATTTTTTGGTTCTTAATTGTTCAGGGAGTATATCAATTAAGCTTTATTTTGCTAATTTCAGTGATATATTGACAGATAAATACACACGGCTAAGGACAAAGTAGAATTCATTTCTTTTAATATCAATGGGCTGTTAAATCCAATCGTAGTAGAATTCTATCCAAAATGAAAAAAAGAACAAGCCCAAGTAGTATAGTTACAGGAAATTCCCTTAAGTGATAATGAGCATGGAAAACTAAAGAGAATGAGCTTCACTAATATGTTTTTCTCCTCATATAAATCAGGACATAGGAGAGGAGTTGCTATTCTTATCTCGTAAGCAAAATTTTGAAAAGTATTTGAAATGGGAGATAAGGAGGGCAGATATATTCTGCTAAGGAGGAATATAGACAGAAATTCAGTTACTCTATTGAATATATATGCACCCCTAGGAAGTGATATTGGTTTCTTTCAGAAAATTACTAATATTATGGTAATGAAAACAAAAGGTCTCCTGATATGTGGGGGAGACTTAAACTTACAATTACAAGCAAAGTTAGACTCTTCCAATAGAAAAACCTATGAAACAAAATATATTTATATAACTTTATATTTAACTTCACATAAGAAAGTTAATACACTTTTTGAGGATGTTGATTTAACTGATATATGGAGGGACCTTTTCCCCGACAGAAGAGATTACACTCATTATTCTGCTCCACATTCTGTATATACAAGAATAGACTATTTCATAACATTTGGAAAAGACAAAGACAAAATAAACACCTGTGGAACTGGAACAATAGATGTAAGTGACCATGCACCTATATATTTATCTGTTGATTTTGACAGCCAAAGAATACAATTTGGAAATTAAATTCAAGTCGACTCAATGATCCGTACTTTAAGGAACAAGTTAAAAAAGAAATTGGTCTTTACTTAGAATTTAATGATAACAGAGAGGTTTCACCTCCCATTTTATGGGATACTCTGAAGACTGTTTTAAGAGGGAAAATTATAGCGATATCTTCATATAAGAAAAAAAATAAGGAATAATACATTAGATGAATTACAAAATAGGCTGAAGGAACTACAAACTGTAGAAAAGACACAAATTGAATGTGGCACAGGATACATTAGAGAAAATTTTAAAAATTAGAAATGAAATTAATAGTTTGGCTATGCAAGACATCAGGAAAAATTTAATATTCCTGAAACAGAGACATTGTGAAAGTGGATCTAAGTCTATGAAAATACTGGCACGGAAATTGAAAAAAAAAGATAGCAGAAAATACAATTCATAGAATTAGGAATCCAAGAACAAAAATGTTAAGAAAATAAGCTAAGTGAAATTCAAGAAGCTTTTGAAGCGTTTTACAAAATGCTATATTCCAGAGTTCCAGGGGAAAGCATAACCCAAATTGACACCTTCTTGAATTCTCTAGAGTTACCCACTTTAAGTGAGGAACAATATAGAACAATGACTGCTGACATAACTGAAGTTGAATTAAAAGCTGCAATTAGTAGGCTTAAATTAAGCAAATCACCAGGATCAGATGGGTATACGGCAGAGTGGTACAAAGGATTTAAAAATGAGTTAATTCCTGTTTTACTCCCCACACTGAACTGGGCTCTAAAAAAGACACAAATGCCACCCAGTTGGAAGGAAGCAATAATCTCAGCTATACCGAAAGAAGGCAAGTATAAAATGGAATGTGGGTCATTTAGACCAATATCCATTCTTAATGTAGATTATAGATTATTTACCTCCATCATGGCCAAACGATTAGAGGAGCTTCTACCCATACTGATACGTAACGATCAGACAGGTTTTATACGACAATGCCAGACTCAAGACAATATATGAAGGACACTTCACATTATGGATCATATACAAAAAAATAAAATTGAAGCAATAGTGATAAGCGTGGATGCTGAAAAGGCATTTGATTTGGTTAATTGGAATTTTCTTTACAGTTTTACATAGATTTGGTTTCCAAGACACAATTATTAAAACTATACAGGCACTATATGACAACCCTACTGCTAGGATTAAAATAAATGGATATTTATCAAATAGTCTTACCCTAGAAAGTGGCACGAGACAGGGTTGTGCATGGTCACCACTACTCTTCGCATTATATCTGGAACCATTAGCTCAATTCATCAGACAAAATGAAGATATCAGGGGAATTACTATTAAAGGGACAGAGCATAAATTGGCTTGTTATGCAGATGACATTTTGATCTATCTAGGGCAACCTTTACCTAAATTGATGCAATCCTTTGAACAATATGGTCAATTATCAGGATACAAGATCAACATAGATAAAACCCAATTACTTTCATATTACTGTAGCCCACCAAGAGAAATTGAAAGTCAATACCCCTGGGCATGGCACACAGAGTCTTTCAAATACTTGGGCATCATTATGCCAAAAGATTTGACAAAATTATCAGAATGCAATTATCAGCCTATCTATAAAAAAATTAAGTAAGATATAACAAGATGGAACCTAATTCCTTTTTTCAGTCTCAGTTCAAGGACTGAATCTATTAAAATGAATATACTGCCCAGACTATTATATCTCTTTCAGACCCTACCAATAGAGATTAATCAAAATCAATTCAATGAATGGAACAAGATGTTATCAAGATATATTTGGCAAGGTGAAAGGCCTAGAGTTTGTCTCAAAACTTTGCAATTAGCCAAGGAAAAGGGGGGATGGGGCCTACCTTCTCTTAGAGATTATTAGTTTGCAGCACAGTTGAGAGCTGTGATATGTTGGTGCAACCCTTCATATGACGCTCAATGGAAAAACATTGAGGAGCGGGTACTTCCCATCCCCATACAAGCAATTTTGGCTGATAACAACCTGCAAAGTTACATAAATACTATTGATAACCCATGGGTGATATTGACTCTTAAAATATGGAAAACTATTATAAAAGAATATAAACTAGAGAGAGATACTGCAATTTTTGAATAGTGTGCATATGACTTGGGTTTTACACCGAATAAACTGGATACTAGTTTTAAAGACTGGACAGCTAAAGGAATAACAGTTCTTTGCAATATAATGAAAGAAGGAACACTGTTCAGTTTTGAAACACTTAAAGATAAATACTTAATAGAAAAACAAGACATCTAAATTAAATTAGTATTTACAGATGCGACAATATGTTAATAGGACAGTTAAAAATGTAACCAAAACAAGTACATGTTTGATAGATCTATTTGGAAAAGCATATAATTCAGATAACAGTAGTAGAATCATTTCAAGTGTGTATAAGGGTTTTTTCAAATTTTAAAACACATTCAACTTCATGCATTAAAACAAAATGGGAGAAGGAAGGAGGGATAATTATATCTGAGGAAGAGTGGACAATAATATGGAGATATCAATCGAAGTGTACCAATTCACAGAAATGGAGGGAGTTCAGATGGAAAAACTTGATAAGATGTTTTATTACACCCTCTCAGAAATCCCATTGTGATAGTAACGTCCCTGTTTGCTGGAGAAATTGTGGAAATCAAAATGCAAACTGTTATCATATTTTCTGGGAATGTCCGGTTATCAAAGATTTTTGGAATGGGACACACAGTGCCCGACAAGACAGCTTTAAATGTGAAATACCCTTAGAAAGTAAGACCATATATTTTGGATATATACCTCAAGAATGGTTGAAACAAGATAAATATTTAATGAATATACTGTTGGTGACTGGTAAAAAAACTCTTACTAGGAAATGGTTATCACAAGAGAGCCCAATCTTAAGTGCATGGATGGAAATTACAAAGGGGATCTACAAAATGGAGAAGATAACAGCTTCTGTTAATCATAAGTTGGAACAATTTGATTTATTCTGGGAAAAATGGTTTAACTACATACTATCTTGTAGGCCTGAGTTTATCCTCACAAATCAATGAATATGTTGTAAAAAAAAGATCACTCCCTACTTGTACACAGTTTTCTCCTTTTGCTTGTTCTTTCTTTCCTCTTTTCTGTAAGCGTATACCTCAGATAAATATTATGTGGAGACCTGTGGCAAATATGACTATATGATATATATATACAATATCTGAATTATGTCTTATGGAAATCTTTGTTTAATGATGAACTTCAGTAAAAAATAAATTACAAAAATATATCACTGGCATATGTCATGAAATTTGTTAACTTTACAGCAGCAGAACTATGAAATACATGATGAATAAATATAGAGAAAAAAACTAAATTACAGTAAATGTGTGTGTGTCTATTAAATAGTTAAGATAAATAGTGCAAAAAAAAAGTAGTGAGGTTGTGTTCGCAGGTTCAATGCCCATTCAGAAATCAGATGGCAGAGGGGTAGAAGCTGTTCCTGAATCACCGAGTGTGTGCCTTCAGGCTTCTGTACCTTCTTCGTGATGGCAACAATGAGAAGAGGGCACATCCTGGGTGTCTTGTGTTTTAGTTGCCTCAACCATTTCCTGATTGCCTCTCAAGTCCCTTTTAAATCTTTCCCCCTCACCCAGAACCAATGTCACCTCCCCCCCCCCCGGGAAAAAGACTGCTATAATCAGCTTTATCTCTACAGTGGCATGCAAAAGTTTGGGCACCCCTGGTCAAAATTTCTGTTACTGTGAATAGCTAAGCGAGTAAAAGATGACCTCCTGATTTCCAAAAGGCATAAAGTTAAATACGACACATTTCTTTAATATTTTAAGCAAGATTACTTTTTTATTTCCATCTTTTACAGTTTCAAAATAATGAAAAAGGAAAAGGGCCCAAAACAAAAGTTTGGGCACCCTGCATGGTCAGTACTCAGTAACATCCCTTTTGGCAAATATCGCAGGACTTGCTTCCAAAATGCATCAGGCTTGTTTAGATGTTCCTTTGCCAAACTTCTGACGCTGAATTTTGTGGTGAGGACACAGGAAAGGATTTCTTCTGATGACTCTTCCATGAAGGTCATATTTGTGCAGGTGTCGCTGCACAGTAGAACAGTGCACCACCACTCCAGAGTCTGCTAAATCTTCCTGAAGATCTTTTGCAGTCAAACAGGGGTTTTGATTTGCCTTTCTAGCAACCCTACAAGCAGTTCTCTCAGAAAGTCTTCTTGGTCTTCCAGACCTCAACTTGACCTCCACCGTTCCTGTTAACTGTCATTTCTTAATTACATTACAAACTGAGGAAACGGCTACCTGAAAACGCTTTGCTATCTTCTTATAGCCTTCTCCTGCTTTGTGGACATCATTTATTTTAACTTTCAGAGTGCTAGGCAACTGCTGATTGTTGGGACAAGGTTTGAGGAGTCAGGGTGTTCATAAAGCTTTGAAATTTGCATCTCCTGGCCTTTCCTAATGATGATTGTGAACAATTAAGGTCTGAGACCTTGGTAAAAGTTATCCAAGAGCTCAAATCTCTTGGGGTGCCCAAACTTTTGCATGGTGCTCCTTTCCTTTTTTCCCACTCTAAAATTGTACAAAACAAAAATAATACACTAATCTTGCTTAAAATGGTGAAAAGAATGTTTCATCTTTAACTTTATGACTTTTGGAGATCAGTTCATCTTCTACTCACTTAACTATTCACGGTAACAGAAATTTTGACCAGGAGTGCCCAAACTTTTGCATGCCTCTGTATCTATAATTTTAAATATTTTTACAACATTGGCCCATTTCCCCATGTTTGAAGCAACGTTCCATGCAGCCTTTCCAATATCTCCCTCTGACTCAAAGTAAAGTTCAAAGTAAACTTTATTATCAAAATACATGCTGCATATATAACCCCAAGATAATTTTCCTGTGTGCATCCTCAGCAAATCCATAGAATAACTATAACAGGATCAATGAAAGATCAACCAGAGTGCAGAAGACAACAAACTGTGCAAATGCAAATATAAATAAATAACAATATATAAGTAGAACATGAAATAACAAGATAAAGAGTCCGTAAAATGAGATAATTTGTTGTGGGGACATCTCAATAGATGGGCAAATGAGTGTAGTTAACCCATCTGTTTGAGAGCCTGATGTTTGAGGGGTAGTAACTGTTCCTGAACCTGGTGGTGCGAGCCCAGAGGCTCTTGTACCTTCTACGTGATGGCAGTAAGTGAGAAGAGAGAATGGCCTGGGTGGTGAGGATCTTTGATAATGATTGCTGCCTTCCTACAACAGTGTTTCATGTAGACATGCTCCTAGTCCACCTCCCCTAGTCCAGGCAACTTTCTTGTAAGTAATCTCTGCACTCTTTCCAGTTAAATCACATCTTCTCCATAACAGTTTGACTAAAACTGTACACACTTCCCCAAGTGTGGCCTCACTGATGGATACAGAACTGCAGGCTAATGTCCTCCAAGTTGTTAGTAATCACATTTGATTCATATAACTCAAGGATGCATCTTGTAGCTTCAAACTATATGTGGTGAAGAACAAATTTTACCTGATTCTAGTCCTGACTACTTCATTAGCTACCTACTGTACCCAATAAAGTGGCCAGTGGGTGCATGTCTGTGGTCCTCTGTTGCTGTCGACCATCCACTTCAAGGTTTGGCGTATTGTGCATTCAAAGTTTTTCTGCACACAACTGCTGTAGCATGTGGTTATCTGAGTTACTGTCAGCTTGAACCAGTCTCACCATTCTCCTCTGACACTTTCATTAACAAGGTGATTTCACCCACAGAACTGACAGAACTGCTTTTGCACCATTCTATGTAAACTCATAGGGGTTCCCAAGCAGAGGTCCATGGACACATTGTTCTATAGTATTGGTCCATGGACCCTTTGGTCTGTAGTATTGGTCCATGGCAGAGAAAAGGTCTGGAACACCTGAGACTGTTGTGTGTGAAACTCCCAGGAGATCAGCAACTTCTGAGATACTCAAACCTCCCTGTCTGGCACCAACACTCATTCAACTTTCTAAGTCACTTATATCACATTTCTTCCCCATTTCTTCCCCATTCTGATGTTTGGTCTGAACATCAGCTGAACCTCTTGACCGCGTCCGCATGCTTTTATGCACTGAGTTGCTGCTGCATGATTGGCTGAATAGATATTTGCATAAACAAGCAGGTGTGCAGGTGTACCTAGTAAAGTGGCCACCGAGTGTATGTCTCCTTGAGATTCATCTTCTTGCAGGCATTCACAGTAGAACAAAGAAATACATTAGAAACAATGAAAAACTACACACAGAGACTGGCAAACAACCAACGTGCTAAAGAAGATGAAGTGTGCAAATAATCAGTCAGTAAATACATAACACTGAGAACACGAGTTGTTGAGTCCTTGAAAGTGAGTCCATTGGTTGTGGAGTTGAGTTGAGTGAAGTTATCCACACTGGTTCAGGAGCCAGATGGTCAAAGGGTAATAACTGCTGATGTTTGGTCGACAGGCATCTAAACCTCTCCTATCTTTGTACTTACTTGGATATACTTTTAAATGTTGCTAATGTGCCCACTTCAATGACTATTTCTGGCAGCTCATTGCAAATACACACCACCCTTTGAGTGGCTGGTTTCTAGGATCACAGCAATAGGTCATCTGGTATGGCAACTTTTAATACATCCCTTAATGTAACTTCCAATGCATCTTTGCATAAGACGTTGTGAGTATTGAGTGCAGCAACACCACTCCTTAGAAGTTTGCACAGATTCAGCGTGTCATGAAATCCCTGGCCAACTTCTATAGATGCCCAGGGGAGAGACTGATATAAAAACAAGCCCAAAAAAAATAGTCTACAAAAAGTAGTGGAGACAGCCTAGGCCATCATTAAAAGTCCTCTCCACCACTGAGTGTTGCCACTAGAAAGCAGCGTCCAGGCCAAGCTCTCTTTTCACTGCTGCCATCAGGAGCCTGAGATCCCACACCACCAGGCTCAGGAGGAGTTGTTGCCCTTCAACCATCCAGTTCATGAACCAGTGTGGATGATTTCACTTCACTCAACACAGAACTGATTCCACAACCTATGGACTCATTTGCAAGGACTCTTCAATTCATGCCCTCGGTATTATCTATTTATTGTATTTGCAAAGTTTGTCTTCTTTTGCACAGCCGTTGTCTCTCAGTCTTTATGTGTAGTTTTCCATTGCCCATCGTATTTCTATCTTCTACTGTGAATGCCTGCAGCAAGATGAATCGGAGGGTTGTATAGGGTGATGTATACACTGTATTACTGCTGCAAAATAACAATTTACACGTCATTTGGGTCAGTGACAATAAATCTGATGTGGACTCTGATTCAAATTCTGGCCCTTCAAAGTTCAAAGTAAATTTATTATCAAAGTACATACACAGTATGTCACCATAAAACAACCCTGATATTCATTTTCTTGTGGGCATTCATAAAAAACAAACAAAATAAAAATATTAAATAAGCAATTGAGAACATGAGATGAAGAGTCCTTGAAAATTAGTCCATATAGGTCGTGGGATCAGTTCAGTGACGGGGTGAGTAAAGTTATCCCCTTTGGATCAAGAGCCTCATGGTTGAGGGGTAATAACTGTTCATGAACCTGGGGCTGTGAGTCCTGCGACTCCCGTATCTTCTTCCTGATGGCAGTGGGAAGAGAGCATGTCCGGGGTGGAGGGGTCCCTGATGATGGATGTTGCTTTCCTGCGACAGCTCATCATATAGATGTGCTCAGTGGTGGGGAAGGCTTTACCGGAGATGGACTGAGCCATATCCATTGCTTTTTGTAGGATTTTTCCATTTAAGGGCATTAGTTTTTCCATCCCAGGCCATGATGCAACTGGTCAATATTCTCCCCTCTGCACATCTGTAAAAGTTTGCCAAACCCATCTCACATGCAAGATTCCAGTTGAATGACTGAAGGGTACTTGACAACTGTGGCAGGGCTTGAATAAGATCACCTCCTACAAAGTGACCCAAGGTGACAATGGGCTTTGCTGCCAGATGAGCTCAACGCCTTTTATGCTCATTTTGACTGTCAAAACACAGAGGCATCTTCACGGGTTCCCACAGCCGCAATGACCCTGTGATTTCAGTCTCAGAGGCTGACATGAGAAGATCCTTCGGGAGGATGAGTCCACGAAAAGCATCCTGCCCAAACGGGATACCAGTCGAGTACGAAAGACCTGTGCTGATCAACTGCTGGAGAGTTTACTGATCTCCTCAACCTCTTGCTTCAGCAGTCTGAGATATCCACCTGCCTCAAGCAGGCTCCAATTTTCTCGGTGCCTAAGAAGAACGAGGTAACCTGCCTCAGTAACTACCCACAGCGATGAAGTGTTTTCAGAGGCTGGTGATGAAACCTATCAACTATTGCCTGAGAAGCAACTTGGATCTGCTCCAATTTGCCTACTGTCAAAAGCAGATCCCACTTCATTGACTCTTCACTCAACCCTGAACACCTAGACAACAAAAGTGCATAGATCAGGATGTTCTTTATCGACGACAGATTGGTATTCAATACTAGCAACCCCTCATACTAATCATTAAGCTCCAAGACCTCAGCCTCAACAACTTCTTGAGCAACTGGATCCTGGGGTTCCACACTTGCAGACCCCAGTCAGTTTGAATTGGCAACAGCATCTCCTCCACAATCTCCATCAGCACAGGGGCAATACAAGTCTGTGTGCTTAGACCCTGCTCTATTTACTTTACACTTACGACTGTGTAAATAAGCACAGCTCCAATGCCATATTGAAGTTTGTTAACAACACCAGCAAAATGGTGATGAATCAGCATATAGGAGGGAGACTAAAAATCTGGCAGAGTGGTGCCACAACAAGAACAACCTCTCACTCAACGGCAGAATCACCAAGGAAACGATTATTCACTTCAGGAGGAGCAAACCAGAGATCTATGAGGCAGTCCTCATTGGAGGATCAGAGGTGGAGAGGGTCAGAAACTTTAAGTTCCTCAGTGTTATCACTTCGGAGAGTCTGTCCTGGGTCCAATACAAAGAGAGCACACCAGTACCTCTACTTTCTTTGATGGTTGCAAACATTTGGCATGTCATCTGAAACTCTGACCAGCTACTATCTTTGTGGAGAGTATATTGACTGGTTGCATCATGACCTGATATGGAAACACCAATGCCTTTGTATGGAAAAGCCTACAAAAGTACTGGATACGGCCTAGTCTGCTGGGAAAAGCCCTCCCCACCTCTGAGTAAATCTACATGGAGGAGAGCACCACCCATCATCAGGGCCCCCACCACCCAGGACATGCTCTCTTCCCACTGCTGCCATCAGGAAGGAGGTACAGGCACCTCTGGACTCTCACCACCAGGTTCAGGAACAGTTACTACTCCTCAACCATCAGGCTCTTGAACGAGAGGGGCTAAATTCACTCAAGTTCAGTTGTCCCATTATCGAAATGTTCCCACAACTTATGGACTTACTTTCAAGGACTCTTCTTCTCATGTTCTTGATATTTATAGATTAAATATTTATTTATTATTATTTCTTTTTTTTTTTCTCACCTTAAGCGAGTAATGCCAGAGGTACGGGCCTAGTCAAGCACACTCATTTCTCAGCTGCTAGGCACTGCATTGCCCCATTTTGGACTACAGCGGACTTTGTGATTTTAATTCTGATAACTCTTGTATAAATTGGGGTTTATTTTTAGCCTGTGGTTTTCCTGTCAATATGTTGAATCTGATTCGGATGCAGGTTAGCTTTTCATTGCACCCCTGCAGATGACTGAAAACTTGACTATGACTTTCAATAGAGATTGACAGCTGTGGATTCCTTGAACTTCATGCATTCTGTCCTCTTGTTCTCTGCTTTATTCCAAAGCACCTTTGTATCCTCCTAAATCATAGTGTGATATTTTGCATCATTCTAGCTCCTACACTTCCCTTAACCCAGCTCTCTACACCAACTCCTTGAAACACAGGGACCTCCTGTTCCATATAATCTAGCTGTTGACCATAATCTAACTCAGCCAACACATCAGTATTGACCTAACCTAGGCTTTCCATGTCCTGGGTGTGTGTCGGAGCTTCACACTGTGTCTGACCCCGGGAGTGTGTGATGGGACAATGCAGAGGAAGTTTCACTCTGTGTCTAACCTTGGGTGTGTGTCCTGGGACAATGCAGAGGAAGTTTCACTCTGTGCCTGACCCTGGGTGTGTGTCCTGGGACAATGTAGAGAAAGTTTCACTCTGTGCCTGACCCTGGGTGTGTGTCCTGGGACAGTGAAAGGAAGTTTCACTCTGTGTCTGAACTTGAGCATTTGTGGTGGGATGGTGCAGAGGGAGTTTCCCTCTGTATTTTATTCATTTTTTAAAGAAGAGATTTATTTATTCATTTACAATATCAATCTTAATTGATTACTTGCAAAAATAATTAAATGCAAATATCAGATTGACACACTACCATCCAGGATACACCATCCCACTGATTGTGGATGTTCTTCAGAGAGCTAGCAGACACCCTTCACTCGTCTGCCTGCTTCCTCTTCCAAGACACCCAGACTCATCTGCTTGGGAGGATGCTTCCATAGCCCACTTCCTGGACCCATAAACATCTCTTAAATCAGGGCCAGAAACAAATCCACAAGGATGTTGTCCCACTCTCCCAGGTCTGGGTCTATGCGGTGGGACACTGTCGATGGATCTTTACCCCGTGAAGCGCTCATGCTGTTCGCTACCTTTAACCAGGTTCCAACACTTCGTTCATTCTGTCCTGTTCTTGATCCCCAAACTAAACCATAAATGATAATATCCTGCTTAACCCCTTCTCTTCTCACGGGCCCATCACCTCCCTCTGGTGCCCCTCATCCATCTCCTTCCCCCATGGTCCACTCTCCTTTCCTATCAGATTCCTCTTTCTGCAGCCCTTTATCTCTTCCACCTATCTTCTCAGCTTCTCACTTCACATGGTCTCACCTATCAACTCCCCCCTCCCTCCACCATCTTCTCCCCACTATTCAGTCCGGATGAAGGCTCTTGGACCAAAACATCGATTGTTTACTCCCGTTCATAGATGCTGCCTGAACTGCTGAGTTCCTCCAGAGTTTTGATGCCTTACATAAGAAGTGGAGCTTTTGTTATATAATGGCAGATGTTGAAGCCATATTCTTGTTGTACTTCGAAACGAACAGTGTGATCACTGTTCAGGGTCACTGTTCTTCCATCTCTAATCAAAAGGGTGTATGTTTCCCACTGAATTGTGCCTCAGCTGCCCCCAATCAACGATGTGACTGACAGTTGCAGAACAAACACTGTTGCTGTTGTGTGTCCATCCCTGATCTGGTGCCCTCATCTTCGACATCCGGAGCAAGGAGTAAATTGTCTCCATGCCCTTTTCCTGGCAAGAAGAGAACACAGACTGAACAAGAAGGGGAAAGAGCACAAGGCCGAAGAACCCTGTTTGAAATGTGTCAATCCCATGTACATTTCCCCAATCCTACTTAATGCAAACATCTCCCAACCCCACATAATCCAACTATCTCTTCAATCCTACATAATCCAAACATCTCCCCAATCCTACACAACCCAAACATCTCCCAATCCTACAAAATCCAAACATCTCCCAATCCTACATAATCCAAACATCTCCCAATCCTATAAAATCCGAACATCTCCCAAACCCACATAATCCAATCTTCTGTCAAATACTTACAATCTAAGCATCTCCACAATGCCACATATTCCAAGCAGTTCCTAATTCCAATAACCCAAGCCTTGTCCCATCCCACATAATAGACCATATCAATCTTGCTGAATGTTCACATGCCTCCCTAATCAAACTTAATATATTAATTTCCCCACTTGCTAACATTGATACAACTCTCCAGTTATACCAGCCTAAACTTGGACTATATTAAATCCTGAACCTCCCCAGCAGAGTGTATTGGGACAAGGTAGAGGGAACCTCACTCTGTGTCTGACCCTGGGAGTGTGTGATGGGACGGTGTGGAGGGAATTCACTCTGTGTCTGACCCTGAGAGTGTATGATGGGACGGTGTAGAGGGAGCTTCACTCTGTGTCTGAACCCGGGAGTGTGTGATGGGACAGTGTAGAGGGAGCTTCACTCTGTATCTGATCCTGCGGATTTGTGATGAGACATGGTAGTGGGAGCTTCACTCTGTGTCTGACCCTGGGAGTGTGTGATGGGACAGTGTAGAGGGAGCTTCACTCTGTGTCTGACCCCGGGAGTGTGTGATGGGACAGTGTGGAGGGAATTCACTCTGTGTCTGACCCTGGGAGTGTGTGATGGGACAGTGTAGAGGGAGCTTCACTCTGTGTCTGACCCTGGGAGTGTGTGATGGGACAGTGTAGAGGGAGCTTCACTCTGTGTCTGACCCTGAGAGTGTATGATGGGACGGTGTAGAGGGAGCTTCACTCTGTGTCTGACCCTGAGAGTGTATGATGGGACGGTGTAGAGGGAGCTTCACTCTGTGTCTGACCCCGGGAGTGTGTGATGGGACAGTGTAGAGGGAGCTTCACTCTGTGTCTGACCCCAGGAGTATGTGATGAGACATGGTAGAGGGAGCTTCACTCTGTGTCTGACCCCGGGAGTGTGGGATGGGACAGTGTAGAGAGAGAGTCACTCTGTGTCTGACCCCGGGAGTGTGTGATGGGACGGTGTAGAGGGAGCTTCACTCTGTGTCTGACCCCGGGAGTGTGTGATGGGACAGTGTGGAGGGAATTCACTCTGTGTCTGACCCTGGGAGTGTGTGATGGGACAGTGTAGAGGGAGCTTCACTCTGTGTCTGACCCTGGGAGTGTGTGATGGGACAGTGTAGAGGGAGCTTCACTCTGTGTCTGACCCTGAGAGTGTATGATGGGACGGTGTAGAGGGAGCTTCACTCTGTGTCTGACCCTGAGAGTGTATGATGGGACGGTGTAGAGGGAGCTTCACTCTGTGTCTGACCCCGGGAGTGTGTGATGGGACAGTGTAGAGGGAGCTTCACTCTGTGTCTGACCCCAGGAGTATGTGATGAGACATGGTAGAGGGAGCTTCACTCTGTGTCTGACCCCGGGAGTGTGTGATGGGACAGTGTAGAGAGAGCTTCACTCTGTGTCTGACCCTGAGAATGTGTAAGAGGGAGCTTCACTCCATCTCTATCCCAGTCCTTACTATAGATGTGTACTGCCTCACTGTGCAACACATGCCTTATTCTGGTGATCGACCCTCCCAAATCATTTCCACCCCTGTCCTCCTTGCCAAGTGCCCACAGTAGTTTATTTGGATGGACACTCAGTGGCCACTTTATTAGGCACAGGAGTGGAAGCCGGTGTGGTCTTCTGCTGCTGTAACACATCCACGTCAAGCTTCGACATGTTGTATCTTCAGAGATGCTCTTCTGCACACCACTGTTGTAACGTGTGGTTATTTGAGTTACTGTCAGCTTGAACCAGTCTGGCCATTCTCCTCTGACCTCTCTCACTAACAAGGCACTTTTCACCCACAGAACTGCTGCTCATTGGATACTTTGTTTTTTGTTTTCCAAACCATTCTCTGTAAACTCTGTGCATGAAAATTCCAAAACATCAACAATTTCTGAGATACTGAAACCTCCCCATCTGGCACCAACATTCGACAGTCAGAGTCACTTAGATCACATTTCTTCCCCATTCTGATGTTTGGTCTGGACAACAACTGAACCTCTTGACCATGTCTGCGTGCTTTTATGCATTGAGTTGCTGCCACATGATTGGCTGATTAGATATTTGCATTAATGAACAAGTATGCAGGTACACTTAATAAAGTGGCCACTAGGTGTATATGGCAGGCAGAAATATTAATTAAAATCAGAAATAAGATGCTGAATTCACACCTTGCTTCCCTGCTTCCAATCACCACCACTCCCAAAAAAATCACCAATTAATTGACTTCTTTCTATGAAACGGTAGCTGCCAACCAGTACTTCCTAACGTCAATTTACCTGTGTGTTTGTGTTGCAGTCTTCATTTCCAGCTTCTTTTCCACCTCCTGGTGATCTACACCCTGTTTGGGCAATATTCATTTGTTAGATATCAAGTCAATGCAGTCTGCCCAGCGGATTATTGGCACCCAATTGCCCACCATTGAGAACATCTATCATAAACACTGCCTGGGCAGGGCGAAGGCATTATCAAGGATGCATCTCACCCTAACCCTGGACTTTTCACTCTCCTCCCATCCGGTAGGCGCTACAGGCCCGCCCCTCCCCGCTCCCCACACCAGCAGGCTCAGGAAGAGCTTCTTCCCTGAGGCTGTGACCCTGCTGAACCTCACATCACAGCACTAAGCAGTATTGCACCCATATTGTACTGCCTCAGTACTCTTATATTTGTGTGCTGTAGCACTTCCTTTTTATTCACAGTTATTTTGTAAACACTATTCTTTGCATTTCTGGTTAGATGCTAACTGCATTTCATTGGCTTTGTATCTGTACTTGGCACAATGACAATAAAGTTGAATCAAGTCTAATCAACTCATCTGGGCTGTTTGGCCAATGCGTACTCCTTAAACAGGAGAGACCAGGAGATGGCATTACAAAGAGGAAATTGCTCGAGGACAAACACCAGGAAATCTGAATGACTAATGACTCAACATAAATTTGAACAATTTTGTTTGAACAACATCGTTAATCAATGATGAACCATTTCAGGTGCTCTAAGGACCTCAGAGCCCAGTGCTCTGTGGTGCCCTGCACAGGCCTGAAGAACTCAATAGTGTTTGGTTTATTATTGCAACGTGTGCCAAGATGGCTTCAGAGTCGGCGAAGGAGTTGGAGTGAGCAATTCGGAGAGGAGTCGATGCAGAGAAGTTTCCAGGCCCATTAACCTAAACCAGGACCGGTCTAAGCACAGAGCCAATTTGGAAAGGTCAAGAATGGCTTCAGGCAGGGTGGCAGGGCACAGGCTCGGAGTGTATTGAGGGGCCCGGGTCCCAGGGCCAGAAATAACCCTGTGTTTGACGATTTAAACGCGGGCCCAGATAGACCCGGAAGGCAGAGTGACAGGATCAGGCTGATTCCACTCGCTTTTCCGCCATGTTTACTTCTCTCTCCACAGCGCTGAGGGAGTGAGAC
>NC_082712.1:90502349-90507827 GCF_030144855.1 Hypanus sabinus | reverse complement strand
CCGGACCCCGTTTCCCACTCTCCCTTTATACCCACAGAGACCCCGTTCCCACTCTCCCTTTAAACCCACCGAGACCCGTTTCCCACTCTCACTTTAAACCCACCGGGGACCCCAGTTTCCCACACTCCATTTAAACCACCGGGACCCCGTTTTCCACTCTCCCTTTAAACCCACCGGGACACCGTTTCCCACTCTCCCTTTAAACCCACCGGGACACCGTTTCCCACTCTCCCTTTAAACCCACCGGGACCCCGTTTCCCACTCTCCCTTTAAACCACCGGGACCCCTTTTTCCACTCTCCCTTTAAACCCACCGGGACCCCGTTTCCCACTCTCCCTTTAAACCACCGGGACCCCGTTTCCCACTCTCCTTGAAACCCACCGGGACCCCGTTTCCCACTCTCCCTTTAAACCCACAGAGACCCCGTTTCCCACTCTCCCTTTAAACCCACCGGGACCCCGTTCCCCACTCTCCCTTTAAACCCACCGGGACCCCGTTCCCCACTCTCCTTGAAACCCACCGGGACCCCGTTCCCCACTCTCCCTTTAAACCCACCGGGACCCCGTTTCCCACTCTCCGTTTAAACCCACCGGGACAGCGTTTCCCACTCTCCCTTTAAACCCACAGAGACCCCGTTTCCCACTCTCCCTTTAAACCCACCGGGACCCCGTTTCCCACTCTCCCTTTAAACCCACCGGGACCCCGTTTCCCACTCTCTCCTTTAAACCCTCTGGGATCCCGTTTCCCACTCTCCCTTTAAACCCACAGAGACCCCGTTTCCCACTCTCCCTTTATACCCACAGTGTTCCCGTTTCCCACTAGACCCACCGGGACCCCATTTCCCACTCTCCCTTTAAACCCACCGGGACACCGTTTCCCACTCTCCCTTTAAACCCACAGAGACCCCGTTTCCCACTCTCCTTTAAACCCACCGGGACACCGTTTCCCACACTCCCTTTAAACCCACTGGGACCCCCGTTTCCCACTCTCCCCTTAAACCCCACCGGGACCCCGTTTCCCACTCTCCCTTTAACCCACCGGGACACCGTTTCCCACTCTCCCTTTAAACCCACCGGGACCCCGTTCCCCACTCTCCTTTAAACCCACCGGGACCCCGTTTCCCACTCTCCCTCTAACCCACCGGCACCACGTTTCCCACACTCCATTTAAACCCCACCGGACCCCGTTTTCCACTCTCCCTTTAAACCCACCGGGACCCCGTTTCCCACTCTCCCTTTAAACCCACCGGGACCCAGTTCCCCACTCTCCCCTTTAAACCCACCGGGACTCCGTTCCCCACTCTCCTTGAAACCCACCGGGACCCCGTTTCCCACTCTCCCTTTAAACCCACAGAGACCCAGTTTCCCACTCTCCCTTTAAACCCACCGGGACCCCCGTTTCCACTCTCCCTTTAAACCCACAGAGACCCCGTTCCCCACTCTCCCTTTAAACCCACCGGGACCCCGTTCCCCCACTCTCCCTTGAAACCCACCGGGACCCCGTTTCCCACTCTCCCTTTATACCCACAGAGACCCCGTTTCCCACTCTCCCTTTAAATCCACCGAGACCCCGCTTCCCACTCTCACTTTAACCCACCGGGACCCAGTTTCCCACACTCCATTTAAACCCACCGGGACCCCGTTTTCCACTCTCCCTTAAACCCACCGGACACCGTTTCCCACTCTCCCTTTAAACCCACCGGGACACCGTTTCCCACTCTCCTTTAAACCCACCGGGACCCCGTTTCCCACTCTCCCTTTAAACCCACCGGGACCCCCCGTTTCCCACTCTCCCTTTAAACCCACCGGGACCCCGTTTCCTACTCTCCCTTGAAACCCACCGGGACTCCGTTTCCCACTCTCCCTTTAAACCCACAGAGACCCCGTTTCCCACTCTCCCTTTAAACCCACCGGGACCCCGTTCCCCACTCTCCCTTTAAACCCACCGGGACCCCGTTCCCCACTCTCCCTTGAAACCCACCGGGACCCCGTTCCCCACTCTCCCTTTAAACCCACCGGGACCCCGTTTCCACTCTCCCTTTAAACCCACCGGGACAGCGTTTCCCACTCTCCCTTTAAACCCACCGGGACCCCGTTCCCCTCTCTCCCTTTAAACCCACCGGGACCCGTTCCCCACTCTCCCTTTAAACCCACCGGGTCCCCGTTTCCCACTCTCCCTTTAAACCCACCGGGACCCCCGTTTCCCATACTCCATTTAAACCCACCGGGACCCAGTTTTCCACTCTCCCTTTAAACCCACCGGGACACCGTTTCCCACTCTCCCTTTAAACCCACCGGGTCACCGTTTCCCACTTTCCCTTTAAACCCACCGGACACCGTTTCCCACTCTCCCTTTAAACCCCCCGGACCCCCGTTCCCCACTCTCCCTTTAAACCCACCGGGTCACCGTTTCCCACTCTCCCTTGAAACCCACCGGGACCCCGTTCCCCACTCTCCCTTTAACCCACCGGGACCCCGTTCCCCACTCTCCCTTTAAACCCTCCGGACACCGTTTCCCACTCTCCCTTTAAACCCACCGGGACCCCCGTTCCCCACTCTCCCTTTAAACCAACGGGACACCGTTCCCCACTGTCCCTTTAAACCCACCGGGACACCGTTCCCCACTCTCCCTTTAAACTAACCGGGACCCCGTTCCCCACTCTCCCTTTAAACCCACCGGGACCCCCGTTTTCCCACTCTCCCTTTAAACCCACCGGGACCCCCGTTCCCACTCTCCCTTTAAACCCACCGGACACCGTTTCCCACTCTCCCTTAAACCCACCGGACACCGTTTCCTATTCTCCCTTTAAACCCACCGGGACCCCGTTCCCCGCTCTCCTTAAACCCACCGGGACCCCGTTCCCCACTCTCCCTTTAAACCCACCGGGACACCGTTCCCCACTCTCCCTTTAAACCCACCGGGACCCCGTTCCCCACTCTCCTTTAAACCCACCGGGACACGTTCCCCACTCTCCCTTTAAACCCACCGGGACCCCGTTTCCCACTCTCCCTTTAAACCCACCGGGACACCGTTTCCCACTCTCCCTTTAAACCCACCGGGACCCCGTTCCCACTCTCCCTTTAAACCACCGGGACACCGTTTCCCATTCTCCCTTTAAACCCACCGGGACCCCCGTTTCCCACTCTCCCTTTAAACCCACTGGGACACCGTTTCCCACTCTCCCTTTAAACCCACTGGGACACCGTTTCCCACTCTCCCTTTAAACCCATCGACGTCTTAGTTCCCAAATCTACCACTTTTGTTTGCTCCTTTTAACCCTTTGCTCCCTTTAACTCCCTTTAACCTTTTGCACGGCCGTTCTTGTTCTGCTTTCCGTACTGTCTTTAAACGCCGTACAGGGTTTCCAACCTGGCTCCGCTGTCACGTTTCTTAATAGTGCCAGTCCATGGCATAAAAAGGCTTGAGTACGACTTTCGCGATTTTTGTCTACTTCTCCGTCTCCTTTCCTCCCGGAAAGTTAGATCTCGTTCCTTCATTACGTTTGTTTGAACAGGAAATCTTGTTACTTTTATACAGATCAGAGCTGAAATACCGAGTTATGATATAATCACCCTCCAGAGTGCAGTACTTGTTACGATGGAGCTGCTGCAACGTTTCATGTGGTTCGGGGACGGGGGACTTGCTCTCAGGGGAGGCTGAGGAGATCAGGGCTGTATTCGCCAGATATGAGGAGAATTTGAGGAGTATCGAGATTCTGACAGGTCCCGACAATGTCCGGAATCAGGAGTCGCATTCTCAAAATAAAGGGCCGTTCAGGACGGAGATTAAAATAGTTTTCAAGTTAAGGGTCAGTCCTCGGAATTCTCCATAGAGATTCGGTCACTGAGCACGTGTCTCAGGAGTTTTGGGGACTGGAGAGTCTGGAGTAATGGGAAAAAGAAGAAGAGGAAGGAGGAGGAGGAGTACCTGTTACCCCCCCACCCCCATGGGTCACCTGATGCCACGGGAGCAGGATGAGCAGCAGGTGCAGACCGCAATCCTGGTTACGTGACCACTGATGCCAGGCAGACAATATCTTAAGATTGATCATGTCTGGGGTAGCCAATCTTTTAAAGACATTGCCCAGAAAAAGACAATAGCAAACCACTTCTGTAGAAAAATTTGACAAGAACAATCATGGTCTTGGAATGACCATGTTCACTCATGCCATAAAACAGGGAGTGAATGAGTGTGGTCAAAGACAAGGTGGAGTGCGAGGTTTAATGTAATTGGTTTATTGTTGTCACATGTACCCGGTGCAGAAAATGTTTTGCATGCCATCCGTACACCTCATGCCCGCATAGAAGCAGGATAACCGCTCTGCCGATCCTTCATACTGATAGTTTATCCCTTTCAACCTGATCTTCTTGCCTTCTCCTCAAAACCTATGACTCTTACTGATAAATATCCTATCCAACTCCACTTTAAATATGCCCAACGTCGTTATATCAATGCATTGAGGCAGTACAGGGAAAAGAATAACGGAGTGTGGAATACAGTGTTCCAGTTACAGAGAAAGTGGTGTTCAGGCGGTCAGTAATGTGCAAGAGAGACTGCAGATGCTGGAAATCGGGAGCGGCGCACACAAAATGCTGGAGTAACTCAGCAAGCTATGCTGCGTCTGTGGAGTGGAATGAATAGTCGACGTACCGGGTAGAGATCCTTTACCAGGGGCAACAGCGTGTGTGTGTGTGTGTGTGTGGTGAGAGAGAGAGAGAGAGAGAGAGAGAGAGAGAGAGAGAGAAAGAGAGTATGAGAGAGGAAGTGTGTGTGAGAGAGAGAATGTGAAAGAGAGAGAGCGAGAATGTAAGAGAGAAAGAGAGTGAGAGTGTGAGAGAGAGCGAGTGGGAGTGTGTGAGAGAGAAAGAGTGTGAGAGTATGTGAGAGTGTGTGAAAGTGTCTGTGTTGCTCATCACACAACGGAACCCTTCAATAGTTCTATAACAGCGGGATAAAAGCTGGTGGGTCGTGCTCTCAGGACCGTTTAAACCTTCTGCCCGATGGGAACAGGGAGATGTCCCATGTGAGTGGGCTCCTTGATTGTGTTGGCTGGCTTCACCGAGGACAGTTGGGGAGATGGGGAAATCTTCCTCTCTACTCATCTGAAGGCCACTAACCTCACTTCCATGATGTCCGAGTAACGTGGATCACCAGCAACGTTGGACGCTGAAAAGGCTGGCAAGAGCGGCGGCTCTTTCATGCTCAGCTGAGTCAGGACCTCCGCACTGGGTCTGTTTAAGTCACCAGAACACTATCGGAAGGGAGGATTGTCTGAGCGGGCAGTGACGGATTCATGAACCGAAGGCCATTCGACCCCTCTAGGCCGGCCGGTCTGTCTGTGAGTTCAGGTCCCAGAAGACAGTCTCCCCTTCTTGGACTCTGTACTTCTCGCTGCTTTCGTAAAATAGCGAGCATAAGCAAAAAAGCCCTCTCACGCGAGACATTCTTTCCGCTCCCACTGGGCAGAATAATCAAAAG